>NW_025952674.1:0-44000 GCF_023119035.1 Salvia hispanica | reverse complement strand
TGACAATTTCTAAACGATACCACAATTAGGTACCGAGTGAATGCATACTGCTAAAAATAACTTCAATTAACAATGAACAATTAGTCATTTGACTATTTTCAATAGAAAAAAACAAAAAAAAAACAGATACTTACTTGAACATAATAATGCCGCCGATGAATGTCACCCAGAGAGCGGAGCCCCAGGCGGTAGAGAAGCGAGAAGGTGCGCCAATTTCAGCGAGGAGAGGAGCAAGTGCGAGTGCTGGCCGTCTGACTTAGATCCGAATGTTTCCGGCGAAAAAACAACGCCGATCGCCAAAAACGCCACCGCCGTGAGAAATCGAGTCAACCACGCCATCTTCACTGGTTGACTGTTTCAGTATCAGGTAAAAATGAAGTGCAATCTGCAGCTGCTCTATATTGAAATTAAAATCAATTATTCACCAAACTGTGCTTCTAGAAAGCTCGCCATTGAAGTCTGGCTTGTCGAATAAGAAATCAGACTTTAATGGACTGAATATTGGGCTTTGCTTAACTTTTAAAGCCCAATTGATGATTAGTTAATTATAGCGCTCCCGCCACCACCAAAATCAAAATTAAAAATGATTGGATCATTCATTTCGTAATTCCCTATTTGCCCTTCCCTCACCTTCTTCCTCCACAAGCTTCACCCAATTAACTACACTTCCATTCCCCAAAATTCACTATTTCCACTTCTTATTTCTACTATCCAAATAATTCAAGTCTGATTTTGCCAATTGGAGACAATTTGAAGCACAATGCTGGCTAGCAAGCAGATATCAGCATACAATGACCCCTCCAAAGTATTTGTCGGGAAATTTGATTCGTTCTCTTCGGGTTCGATTCAGTTAGAGAAGACGAGGTATCATTTCAACGGATTTTTCTGTTTTCAATTATTTTTTTGGGCTCAGTTGAAAGAACGGAGCTTTTACTTTTTCCTAGAACTCCTTTTTTTAGGTGCGGGCGAAGCTTTTAGAAGGAGGGGCAGTTGATAGTGTGAATTATGGACCAGATTGTAATCACGTGATCGTCGATAATCTTCTTTATGTGAGTTTCGCTCTTCAGGGAAATTTAGTACTGTTTTCAAGTTTAATGTATGACGAAAAATTGAGATTTTGATATTTGATAGTATTGTGTTAATCAGCGTTTGCTTGAAGCTTTATTTACGAAATGGATATGCTTTCATTCATTATGGAAGAGAATAGCACTAATCCAATCGATTTTGATTCCACTAGCTCTAATTGTATGGAAATAGTTGCATAAATGCTGTTGTTTGTCTGTGGTGTAGGACGATCCCATATGTGCTGCTGCGCGAAGAGATGGCAAGATATTGGTGATTGGAAAATGGGTAGATGACTGTTTTATGGGGGATGCTTGTTGATCCTACTGAAGTTTCTTGTGTACATCATAATTCTATTTTGCTGTCCATTGAATTTTAAAGTGTTACGTTGCAAAGCTTAACTGCACTATTGCTCGTTCTATTGATGTTCAAGTGTATTAGTTCCCGCATGCATTGTTCTGTAGTTTTAAGCCTAGAGACTGTCCGAAGGTAATATATCTCGAACACTTTCAGCTTTTCTGTTTTAATTTTGTATTCTGATTTCCTCACAGGTCATGTATTGGCCAGTAAAGATCCGAGTGGGATTCCAGCCGCTAAGTCCCTGGTTATGTGCCTGACTGGATATCTAGGACAGGATCGAGATGATATCAAGGTTCTGACATTTTACTTACTCTTCTGCTTTTTGAATCTAAACACAAGAGTTAGCTTCGTTTAAATTCCATTAACATTGTGTTGTCTCATTTTATCATAAACTTGTTTCTTGCACAGAATATGGTTGCCTTGATGGGTGCCACTTTTACAAAGCCATTGCTGGCTACCAAGGTTACTCATCTGATATGTTACAAGTTTGAGGGTGAGTTCTGTGATGTATTTTAATTTGTTGCTCAACACACTGGTGTCAACTGTAATATCCACTTCGTTTATATGTGAACTTATGGAACCACTCTTTCTCTGTAGACAGATATTTGTTAGCAGACAACTCTTTTGTAGTTAGTATTTGGTAAATCATGTATATAATGATGAAAACTGTTTGACAATCCATGAAAGCAGAAGTTTGGAATCCCAGCACACTGTCCTTTCCAAAACTCTTTGCTGTATGTTGTTGTTCTGTTAAATGATCATGATGGCGTCAGCATGGTACTTCATTTGATTTTGTTGCATCAAGAACACCTCTCAGTACTTCTAGTTTGCACTAAATTAATCTTTAAATGCTTCAATGTTTGTAATTTGTCCCAGAAAGTTGGTAAAATGTTATCTACATTCTCTTGTATCTATTTGCATTTTAGGATTTTTGTGATTTGATATGCACTAAAAATTGTATTCTTCACCAGGGGAGAAATATGAGCTTGCCAAGAAGATGAAGACGATAAAGCTAGTTAACCATCATTGGCTAGAAGATAGGTATGTCCAAATTTGATTATAACTAACAAAAAGTATAATAAAGGATTGGATATTTGATTTATTATCAATTTAAATTTCAACAGTTTGTCAAATTGATCTGTTATTTTTTGCATTGCATGTTTTCAGTCTGAAGGCTCTGGCAGCTGCTTCCGAAGCTGATTATGCTAAAAGGTGAGGTCCACGACGCAAGGTTCTATGCTTTACTCATACATAATAGTGCATAACATTAGACATACATGTACCTTCATGAGTAGTGTTTGATTACTATTGCTTCTGATGGAGTTCTCCAGATTTAAGATGATTCAGTCTCTTTTACTTCTTCTTTTTAGTTGAAGATGATTTAGTATAATTGACATTTCACATATCCTGAGTTAATAAGTTCATAAGGTTGTCCTCTGACACAGTGGGTTTGAGTTATGATGGAGGCTCAAGCAAAGATTCTGAAGAAGAGACTAGAAGATGGCCTCAGTTGATCTGAAGAAGAAAGCATCACCAGTCCTCACAATGACTAGATGAGAACAGAAATTTCAGTCACCTGAACGGCAGGTGGTTTCAAGAACCAGTGGTTATGTGACTGCATTTGAAAGATTGAAACTGTTGGAAATGCCAGCAAACAACTCAACTCTGAAAGTGAATACTGGCAAAACCCAGTCAATTTCAGTACAGGCGACTTTGAAAATGCATCATTATCTCGTGATACTCATTGTGAGGATATCGATACTTCAAACACTTCTTGTGCCAGGAGTCCTGCTAAAATGTTCCATGGGGTGCCATCAACAAACTCTGAAAACATTGAGCATGTGATAGCTTCAGCATCTGGAAGTGCTAGGAAATCTGTGAATGATGGTTTGTCCAAATTAAGTAGCAAGAGTATGAAGGCCAGTCTCCCTCTGAGGTCTGAAAGAATTGAAAGTATTTCAGGCAGCCCTTTGTCAACTGCAAGTAAAACTGGGCTTTGTGGAGGTTTTGACATATCAATGGAGAGAGATCTGGATGAGACTGATTCTCATGGTATCAGATCAACATTGAAGGGAAGCTTCTTGCTCCCTAATGAGGGGAAACTGTTGGATCACACCGTACGAACAACCCAAATGTTCCCCGTGGTAGTCCGAGATCACCAGTTTTAAGCCATTCCCCAAATACATTAATCAGAAGTGGATTGGCTACAAAACCGACAGAAAGTCCGGTTTCTAGATCTTCAGTTGATGGTTCATGCCGAATACCCTGTGATATGTCTTCATTTAAAGGTACTAGCTATTTGAGGAAGAAATTGCTGATGGTTTTGCCATGCCATCAGAGATAATTCAAGATGGAACTGGATCTACTGGTTTAAACACTCCTTTAAAGGGAGCTTTGTCGCACCTCGATGAGGAACAAAACCGGCAGTTTGCCTCGTACGAAGAAAATGACTATTTCACGTAGTGGTTCAAAATCAAGAAGGCTAAGCCTTCTCCAACTACCCGAGCTGGCTGTTTGAGAGAAGAAGTTGGTGGCACTTTTGTCCTGCCATCAGAAACATTGAAGATGGAACTGAATCTACTGGGAAAAACAGACTCCTTAAAGGGAGCCTTGTTGTACCATGATGAGGAACAACCAAGCAGTTTATCTGGTACAAAGAAGATGAACGTTCCACGCAGTGGTTAAAATCAACAAAGCTAACCCGGTCTTCAAAGATATTAATGGGAAGCGGATTGGATACAAAACCAATGGAAATGGCAGGTTCTGGATCTTCAGTTTGGGGTACACGCAATTAGCTGCTGCTGTTCCTCCCACAAATATCACTAGTTTTTGCAGGAAGAAGTGGGCGATGTTCTTCACATGCCGTCTGGAGGAGGGAGATGGAACTGAATCTGGAGGAATAAAGACTCCTATAGAGGGAGCCTCAGTGCACCTTAACAAGGAGCAAACCACATTTTGGGGGTGGGGAAAAACTACTGTTTCTCGTAAACTCCAAATCAACAAAACAAGCCGCTCGGAGCATGTTAATGGGAACAGTTTTGGGGTACAAAAGAGACAGGCCTGTTTCTGGAACTCCAATCCCTGCTTCACATCAATCAGCTGTTGATATATCTCCATCAAATATCACCACCATTTGAGAAGGAAGCTTCACTGGCCTCTAAAGAAGCTTTAGTCACGTCACTCAACTTCAGGAAAGACAGGAGTGCAATGATCAAACAATTAAATCTTCTCGAGGAAGCCCCAAAAAAGCAGAGGTTGCCTGTTTCCCGGGGAAGGACCTTTCTCTGAGAAGGACGAATCTTGCACCGGGGGAAAAAAATATATCAAAGTGATCCACCAGATTTCAGACCCCAATTTCAGTACAAGCTCTACAGTAGAGAAACGGGATAATAAAAGCGGATTTGAACTCTTCAAAGGTAGATCACAGTGGTACCAAGTCAAAACCCCCAAAGAAAAAGATGCTTGCCAGGAAGACATTGGGTTCCAAACCAACTATCTGTAAAGGAAAACTACAAAACACAAAGGACTGCTTTTTTCTGTTTGCAGAACAAGTTCATAGGTCATTCGAATGGAGCAGTTGGCGTGGAACACAAAGAAAATGTTTCTCTGGCCGAGAAGTTTGTCCCCGCTCTTCAAACCACAATGAAGATGTAGGTGATGAAACTGAAACCCCAGAATGCGAAGGGCTGAAGAAATCTGCAGAAGTAAAAACCCTCTAAAGCAAGGAACCTGGAAAAAAAAAAACAAAAAGATGGAGGCAAAATCAAAGGTTTAAAGAAAGGCTGAAGCAAAAAAGTCTCCAGAGTTGCCAAAACCCCTCAACTGTTGATGTTGTAGAGAAAAAGGTAGCAGGGGCAAGCGCCTTTGCCAAGTCTGACGAAAAGTTGAAGGATCATACCAAGGAGGCCAAACAAGCGAGAAGGAGGCTGTCTTGAACAATGGAGAAAAGGTTGTGTTGTCTGGTAAAGCCGCTAAAAGCCCATCTAAGAAACTGAAAGGTTCACTGACGTGGAAAGGAAAATGAACCTGTTACAAATGAACAACCAAGTGTAAGCTGTGATACTGGAGCAGCTGGAAATTCTACTCATAAATTTAAACCCCTCAAAAAAATGGGGGGAAAAACCAAACCCCCAAAACTAAACCCTGCATGGTTTATATTGAGTGGGCATAGGCTTCAAAGAAAAGGGGTTTCAGCAGGTTTTAAGGCAATTAAAAGGAAAAATATGCAGGGACTCTCATAATTGGTCAATCAAGCAACACATTTCATTGTTCCAGATCCAATTGAAGAACTGAGAAGTTCTTTGCAGCTGCTGCATCTGGAAGGTATTCCCAGTTAACTCATTGTTATCAAATTTTTTTGTTACTGAAACTGCCTCACTAAATGCATCCTGCATAACTTGATTTTTTCAGCTGGATTCTCAAAACTGATTATCTAACTGCTAGCACCCAGGCTGGAAGGTTTTGTCTGAAGAGCCATATGAATGGCATAAGAAATGTTTAAATGAAGATGGAGCAATCAACTTAGAAGCTCCGGGAAAAGGGGTCTTCTGAGGGAGAGAACAGGGCATGGTGCAATGGAATGATATATCATTTATGGAGAGTGCATTGCTCCTCCACTGGTTTCTATTAACTTGTTTAATTCTACCTTTGTCGCTATCTTAATTAATTTGGGAAAAATGTTATAAAAATCTGATCATCAAATTTAGGATACTTTTTAAGCGTGTTGTAAAAGGGCCCGGGGATGGGACCATACTCGCAACCCCCCTCCAACCGCGTTTTTTAAATTCAAGGGTTGATTTTTCCATTGTTTGCCCGGGCATTACCCGGTTTACTGTGGGTGCAGGAGTTTCTCAGACACAGATACCCTGTGTTCTTGCTGATATCTGGTGGAGTATGTGTCAAGCCTGGGTTTTTCCCCTTTATAACTGTGCAATAAAAACTCATGCTTGGGGGAAGAGTTCACTTGAGAATCTGGTTAAACGGTGGAGGAGGCTGTTGATGAGCCTAAAACACCAAAAAGAACTCGTTGATGGCGCAGCATGCCAAGTGTGGTCGCGTGAAGAGGAGTGAGATGCTCATATGTGGTGATGAGAGTGGTAGTCATGGATGTGGTGTCGGTGCCCACATTGCTGCCTTGATCCTCCACTTGAGGCTGTGCCAGAGGAAGACTGGTTCTGCCATGACTGCTGCCCGGGGAAAAATAGTAGCCCGGGTTTGAAAAACGGCCGAAATCAAAAAGTGATCAGTCTTTTATTCTGTAAATTTTTACAAGGGTCGATGGCATTTATGTTGTTAAGTAGCAAAAAAACAATAAGGTTAACTGGTATTGCTGTAGACTTAGAATGTGTTTACTGGTAATGCAGATAGTGAAGATGCAAACCCTTAAATTGTCAAGTTTGTTATGTTAGTTTTCGTAAATTATAGTATTACTCATCCTTTCCTATCTCTTTCCCAAATTTAAAATTTTTTAAGCAAGAGAAATTTATCGGATCAATTGTTGCCTTATCGAAAGCAAGTACTAGTACAAAAGCGAATGACCGAACAATTATCCCAGTTTGTATTCAGATTTTTGAAAATTTGTATGTAGATGATAAACACTACATTTACAAGATGATAGTATGATAATATGAGAAGGTATTTGACAAATTGATTAAACAAACTTATAAATTGTACGATGTATATATTTTCAGCAGTATATATAGTACTACTAGTATTATGCAGACATCTCAATCATCTTCACTATGTTTTTATGTAGTAAGTACTATGATTCAGTAATTTGCATGAACTGAAGTGTGGAAACCATGTATAGCGTTAATTGGGATAATTTTCTTTATCCACTATAATACACGAATAAAAAGCAGTGTTACTACTTACTACTAGTAATACTATTTATGATTTATCATCTGCATATGGATTTCATCAAATACATAATCCATCAGATTCAATGCCCTGTTTGTTAAGGCCAAATCCAATTTAGTTAAAAACACTAAGAATAAGAATATAAATGAGTGTCAGAAAATCCATTGAATGCTTCAAACTAGAGACTTTCAACCTTATAAAATACTTAAATGCAATAAACTTAGGTGTGAAAGCATACTTCTTCCACTATCTGTCTGCTCAGTAAAAAACACGCACTGAATTGCCATAAAAACCCGCACCTACGGTTGATAGATTAGTAGGGATAGAGTGATGGGAAGCTGTATTAATTAATTTCTTAACACAATCCAGCTAAGCCAGCCAACCACAAATAAATCGTCCTTTTCGTACGGTTAAACTAAACTTTTTTAATTGCCCAATTTAGAGTTTGTCAAAGGCGAACGTGCTAGAATTCATATGTATGCAGTGTATAGAGAAATTGCTAAAGAAATAATCAACTTTAACCGATTTTTTTGTTTTAGGCATGATTTATAAACCATAGTGATAATTAATAAGTAGTAGTATGAAGTGGGCGTGAGTTATTTATCACATTTGCATAAAATGACCAGCGCATGGCCATGGCATTTTCCTTTACAAAGCGGATTTTAGAGATTTCCAACCATTATCTATATTATCTCAATTCATTTTAATGTAAATTTACATCGAAATATAATTTCGGATATTCCCTATATTATGTCTTTTTACTATTATATCTCCACTTTAAAAATTGAACTTCATATCTCCCCTTTAAAGAAGCATGTAGTATTACTACAAATGAACCAAGTATTTTCTTTATGATGAATTTAATTTATTTATTACTTATATTTTTCTCTTTTTTGGTTTGTGGAATGATGCATGATGGGTCATTTGATTCCTTTTGGGTCAATCATATATGCAGATGCACAACGCACATAACTCTTTTTCTTTTCTTTCTTTTTCTTCCCCAATGCAAGCATCAATATATTCTCTTATAATTGTATCATACTCCAGTATTTCTATTTTTTTTATCACTTAGTATTATGTATTTCTATTTACCTATCTTAATTATTTATAGTGTGTAAAACAGAACATAAATAGGTCGAACATTTAAGAAAATGAAATTTAAAATAAAATGGGACAATACATTTCATTCGCCATTTTCATAATTTTCAAACACGAAATGCTTCTTTTCTTCTTATTTTCTCAACTTCTAATAAACTTTAAAGTTGAGTTCGTGTGGATAAACAAAGAGTGATTTATCAATTTATCAAGAACTATATTTTGATGAACTGAAGCCTCCAACTTCCAATATTAACGTTGAAATTTCTTTTACTTGGTTAATCAATAAATTTTTAGGTTTCATTCACCTGAAAGAGTGTCACACGTACGGTGTACAATAAACAAAGATAAGTACGTATAAATAGTCCCAAAATAATGTACTATCAATAATTAGGATAATTTCCAAAAACGTCATCTCCTGTCACTAGTCGAACAATAATTTTCGAACACCTATATTATTTAATTAAAAGTATACTAGTAGTAAGTTTTTCTTAATACTCTAACCTCTTCTACACATGTTTTGAATGGAGACAAGGTAAGGTGGCTATCTTTGTATTATTCTCACCAACACCACATTGTTGGGCAGTGGGGAATCATTGTTTTATTGATTAGTGTGGAAGTGAAGAACCCAATTCTTTAAATAAAATGAAAATAACAACTTAGAAATACTAAAAAACTAGTGAATTGTGATATTTCACTTCCAAGTAAAGCCACCAATATATTAGTATATCTTGGGAAGAAGTGGAAGTATATTGCTAAAAAAGGGGGAAAAACTTGAACTTTAGCATATCAAAGTCATCACACTCTATACGAAAAACCCACAAAAAGCCATAGACTATGAGAATATTTGTACGCCATTGATTACGAGATTTGTAGCTTCCTATGTCACTTATGCTCTTGACTTCATTTTATTGGTAATTTATTGTGTTTACCAAAAATTGCAATTTGCAACTTTGCTTGGAAATAAACCCAAGCCAAAGAGCATTCGTTACTTTTAAGGAATTGACCATGCCATAAGCCAATATAGTAAATCGACGATGACATAAAACTTAATTGATAAAAGCGTTTCATCTTTATTCAATATGTTAGAAGTTCGAGTCATCACGATATAAAAAAAAAAATACGGAGTATTAGTATTAATCTTTCTTAAAAAAGGTCTTCCAATATGTCAAATTTCCATGTGCATGTGTTTATATAATAATGTGTAAGTTGAGTTACTTTTATCACTTGTTATGAATGAAGTACGAATCGAAGTGTTATAGGACATCAGAGGATTTTGAGTTTTGTGATAGTTTATTTTCTTTATTTAATTGTTTTAGATATCATACATGAGTCAATTTTTTTATAAAAAAATAGTAGTGCTCCCTCCGTTCCCTCATAGTTGAGGCGGAATTTTTCGGCACGGAGTTTAAGAAAAAGAATGTTGACTATGTTAAATTAAGTAGATTAAAAAGTAAAGAAAGAGAGCAAAATGTAGACAGAGAGTAAAGTAATAGAAAGTGAATAAAGTAGAGAGAATAAAGTAAGAGAGAGTAAAGTAAGAAAGAAGAAAAAGTTCTTATATATGGAAATGAGCTATTATGAGGAAAGCTTATAAATGGAAAAATAGGCTGTTATGAAGGAACGGAGAGAAATTACAAAATTTTTTGAGTGGCATTATTGATATATATAGGGATGTGATCATATATCATAACTGGTATTATGGTGATAATCTAATAGCATCCGTTTTATGGACGAAAAATATCATTTTATGGAACAGAATATCGTTTTATGGAATAAAAGTATCATATTATGCATCTTTGAAAAAATATCATTTTATCGTGTATAAATATCATTTTTAGTAAAAATGATACTTTGACCCATAAAATGATAGGGTTATTAGGTTATCGCTAAATATGAGTTATGATATGATCGCATTCTATATATATATATATAGTTATGTTACTATAAATATTACTCCTCAGTCCCGGATAATTAATGATTCGTTTGGGTGGAGTCCCATATAATTTGTCCCACTTCACTTTTATCGATTTTTATAGTGGACCTCTATTAATACTCATTAATACTCACATTTTATTATAAAACTAATACTTTAAAAGTAAGATCCACATCCACCAACTTTTTAACACTTTCTATTAGATTTTTTAAAGCCATATGGATCAAAGTGTCCAAATTATCTCGGGACGAGGATAATAACATTACTAGTATATTACCTCATGACAAAGAAATAGAAGGTCTCATAAGCATTCATACTCATAAAGTCATAGACACTGAAAATAGAAGGTCTCAAAAACATTCATACTCATAATTGATGGATACAATACGATGAAACTGTAATTATTAGTGTCACATGGGTTACCAAACATAATAATAAGTCCAGTAAACCTTTATGATGATTATTTGTTATGTAAGAAAATTTGATATCAGAGTGACGCATGAGAAAAAAATTTAACCTTGATTGGTGTAAAGTTATCTTTAGTGACACCACTGTAAACTTTATTTACCAAAAAGCAACAAAAAGGCGATAAAGGCGCACCGGTGGCAGTGTGTCATAATTTACCTTTGAAATGGGTTGGTGGGGTTACTAATTATGACCACTAAAAGTTTTAACCGTATACAGTATATTTAAATGGAGTACTAAAAATATGCACATAAATATCTTCATCTTTTTGTATTGAGTGCCGATAAGCACCTTTCTCTAGTACATTATCTACACCAAAATCTCTGTATTCGCTGGGAAAAAAAAGCTCTGTATTCGCTGCTGTTACAGTCCTTTTAATTTGAAACGATTAATTCATGTAACTCTGCTCTCCGAAACCAACAGTGTTATCTCATGCAGGCAATTCGAAACGTTTAATACTCTTATATCTATATGTATGCTTATTTACAAGTACTGTGAGTATTAATCGGATGATTAGCTAATATCCCATAATTGCTCTTACATGTATGGTGTTAAAACGGTACATGCCCCAATAGACTATTGATCCCACTTATATATACTCTAGTTGTCCCATAAAAATAAAAATATTTTTATTTAAGATATTTCATAAAGATATCCCCTTCTATTTTTGGTAAATAATAAAGTGGACCATTCTCCACTAACAATATTATAAATATTTTTTTAATTTATTTTCTTTGCTCGATTGTCATTATTTCCGTGTCATCCTATCCTATTTTTTGTGGAGCGAAGGAGTGTTAATTTTATAATAAAATGAGAGTGAAATAAGTTGATGAATATGAGGCTTACTTACAATTTGTAGTAAAAGTAAGCGTGACTTTTATTGTTGAACAACCGAAATGATAAAATGTGACCAGTGGCGGCCAAAAAATTTAATCGTGGGGGTCAAAATTAAACTTCAAAACAAGTTACATAAATTAAATTAAAAGGTTGAAATGTAAAAGTTAAATACATCACATCATAACTTTATGCTTATTCTTCATCTTTTGAAATCTAGCATAATAATACCATTGATAACTTTAACAAACACGTCATTTTCATATATATAAGGAACTAAGCAGTCATTTAATAGTTGGTCTCACAAGTATTATGTAGAAAGTCTTGATAATCTTTATTCTGAAAAGACTCTTTCTATGACGAGCTGAATTGGTAAGATCAATAACAACTTAACTAAAAAATAATTCATTGGAAAAACTTTGTTTGCTGTGTAAGCCATCTTTAGTGAGGACTTTGATTCGATATTTGTGAAAACCTTTCATTTATGCGCATCGAAAATAGAGTTCTCAAGTTGACTTTCAAGTTCGGACAATATGCTCAACGGAAGTGGAGGTTCAAGCGACGAAGAATCAATGGAAGAAATTTTTTGAAATAACGATCCATATACCTACAAAAATAGTCAAAGCTGCAAAATATTTTATATTTTCGTACTAAGCAAAATATAAATCATACACAAAAAGGATAAAATTCATCTTATACCTTACAACTAAAAGAATAATAGTAACCAAAATATACAATATGCTCAAATCAAAAAATTTGCGTTGCAAACAATAATTAATAACACTGGGACTCACACACGCAAATCAAATAATCCCTCAGTTCGTAGTAATAAGTCGTTTCTTAGTTTGGTATGTTTCATAGTAATAGAGTCGATTCCAATTTTAGTAAAATTCAACACTTTTTCCACACTAATTTACTCTCTCTTACTTTTTTTCTTTTTTTATTTTCTCCTTTTTAGTTTTCTACTTTATTCTCGTTTCTTACTGCATACTTGATTGTTAATTTAAAGCAGAAAGCGTCTCAATTCTTATGGAATGGAGGGAGTAATATATATAAAAGTATTAACACATTCACATCAAATAAAGAATTTAATTAAATCCTACTGACGAAGAACTCGGAAACGAAAAGCTAAATTAAGGATAAACATTCATTATAAATTTTGTTGAAAGCAATCTTTAATATTATATATATTATAAATTATAATTAATGTGAAATTGCTAAAATACCCTGATAAGAATTGATGGGGAAGTGGGCCTTCTCCCCACTGCAGATGTGACTCTTATTGTGGGACGTAGGTAAGTTACACCAGATAAGATACATTTCAAATAAGATAATGAAGTAGAATTTTTTAATTTCATTTTCTTGTTTCGAAATTAATTGTCTTACGTCAAGGGTCACGAATTTGATTTTTTATTTATTTTATGGAGTAGATATATAAAATATTATGATACAGTGAGTGATGAATGGAATTTCATCATTTTTAACTTATTCGGAACTTTGTGGGAGTTCACTATTGTTTATAAACAAGTTGATTACCAGTCAGATCATTAGAAGATTATACTGAAATGATTTTAGAATTTGAAGTGGAATCATGACAAGATGTCTGTCTACTAGCATTGAGATCAAGATTATAATTTTGGATGTATTTCACAAACACTATTCCTCATGCTTCAGGAATCTCGATCACGGATTTCACCCCATGTTGAAAAATACCCCAATCAATCAAAACAACAAGTTGATAGAATGATGATCCAGACATTCAACAAGAAACCATTGAATATCAATACATAGTTATTTAATGTGGGGTAATGAATTTGAATTTAATGAAGCAAAAAACAAGATCTAGACATTTTTGCAAAGAGAGTTGTGCGATGAAAAACCTCGTGGAATGTCAGGCTTTGGGGAGATGTGAGTTGGATAAGGCTGACATTGATTTTTAAAGTGAATACTGCATTCACACAAGACATCAGATATAAGCCAAAAAGGCAAAAACCCAACATGTAAAGGCAACTTCTCCTATTGCATATGCATCTCATTAATTTCCAACCTCCCATCTCAAATTATGACAAATTGAAATTAAATCTGTACATACTCAAAGATAGCATAAATAAAAGTAACAAAATTTTTATCCTGGGAGGGTAGTACTACAGGTTTAACGATTTGTACATTGCCACCAGAATCAGATTCTCCCGCCGGTCTATTAACATTTCAAAACCACCAACATTATTCAACTTCCCCTTTTTTTTACCGCGATAATAATAATAATCACCACTTAAGTCAACAGCTCAAAGCTTCGTATTTCACGGAATCGGACGGTTGAAACCAGCCTGCGCCAGCAGATTACCGACCACCGCAATATCCCTGCAGAAAACGCCTTGAAAAACTGAAGGTGGTGGAGTTTTGATGGCCTTGCTTTCCTCCGCCACCGCCATTGGCGGAGGCTGCTGAACGGCTACGACCTTCTTCCTCTGTTTCTCCGCGGCCTCTTCATCCAAAATTGTCGACATTACACTAGTGTATCCCCTCTGGACCAACCTATACAGCAACAAGGACGACATTTTTGCCCGATCACGGACAGAATCGATATCTTTCTCATCCGCGAACTCGCACCTCTCTATGAAACTCGACGATTTATCCGGCTTGTGTTTGAGCGTGAGCAGGAGATGAGCTCTTTCAAGCTCTGATCTCGAACACCCTCTTCTCAATCCGATCAATGCGTAGTAATCCACATTCCGGTTTCTCCAGCGGCAACCCTCTGCTTCAGCTGCTGAATTTTGGTTGCTAAAGAGCACAATTTGCGGAATTTCTCTGTATTGAACGCTCTGCCGCTTCCAAATGGGGCCGGAGCAGTTTCCTATCTCGAAGGATTGAGTTGTAGAGCAGTTTCAAATGCTCCAAATCATGGAGGCTGTCCGGCAAGCATCGGATGGTCTCGAAAGGCCGGCTCTAATGGTGAGGGCGTCGATGCACGAGGTGTCGAGGGCGAGGGCGCGATGCAGTCGGCGATCGCCTCCGCGATCCTGCCAGCCGAGCGGAAGGCAGTAGCACGGTGGACGTAGCACTCTGATAGGAACCCCTGGGGTGCGCCACGGCAGGCCGTCAGTATCTTGGAGAAGTGGCGGATGGCCTCGGCATAGAGTCCGGCGTCCAGAGCGGCGATCGCGGCTGTCTTGCGGCGGATGAGGAGCTTGATGTGGCAGGGGGTGGGAAATGCTCTCGGACTCTGTCTTCGGCGGAGTCTGGGGCTGGTTGCTGACCAGAATCTCGCCGGAGCGCGGGAACTTGTTAAAGGAGAAGATGTCGTCCGAGAGGGAGATGCTCTGGCGGCGGAATGCGGCGGTGGCGATGCGCTTTCCGGTCTGGAGGAGCACCATCGCCTCCTCCATTAAGCCGAGGTGGCAGCAGGCTTGCCCCAATATCAGTACCTGTTTGATGAAATGCGTCAGATAACTGAGTCGGTTCAACTCGATCAAACGAGTGAACAGATTGATTGATGAATTTGATTATTTAAATCAGGTTATGAAAGTTCGTCGTTGGCAAATAATCTGGACATAGATATCGACGAATTTGACTTTTACGATAGCAACATCACGAATTAATAAGGAGTGAATTAGGTGAAGTTTCATTAATTGCGAACAGCTTGCTTCGCGTAAAATTCAAGCATCCATCACAACCATAATGATTCAACATTAAACAATGATATTATTAGAGAGAAGGAGATGAAGGTTCGACGAATTTACCTCCATTGCCCTTCCTTGTCGACGTTTTTACAGAGCCCTGCCATCACCTTCTTCTTCAAATCAGAGACGGAGAAACACTTGAAAGCCGTCTCGTCCCCACTCAGTGAGTCGCCGCTGGAGGAGAGGAGCTTGACTCGCTCTCTCGATAGCTGAGTCGACGAGTTGTCCGACGATGCGCTCGACGACGAATCGTCAGAGGCGACCGTTTTCAAGCTCAGGATATAATCCTGCAGCATATCCGCCACCTCCTTGAACCGCCGGAGGTACAGCAAACACCGCGCCTTCTGCTCCAGCGCAACCTCCATGCGCGGCGCCAACGCTAGCGCCGCCTCCAGGATCCCCAACGCCGCCGTAATCTCGCTCGGCTCCTGCGTCGCAATCAACATTCTGGCTTCCTCACGTATCTATCCACAATCTGCAATACATTTGCAGCGATTCATCAATATCTCCACTCCACCACATAATCAACACCAAATAATAATAATAATAATAACGATTGAGAGAGGATTTAATTCAATTTTGCGATACCTTTTTGTTGGTGAGCCACCAATGTTTCTCTCTCCGCCGGCGAAAGACGGAGACGCGACAGCCATCGATGGATTGCAGTAATCAACCATTAAAAACTGGAGTATCTTCTTGTTTAAATGTGGGTGAAAAACATAGTACTATCCAATCCAATCCGAAAATCTTCCCTCTCACGGCGAGGAGAGGTGATTTGAATCAGAGAGAGGGATTGGAGAGAGAGAGATGAGTGAAGAGGAGAGGAGGGGGAGAAGAAGGGCTTTAAACAAGAGATGCCAGCTTTGACCTGAGGAAGCTTTGATCTCTCCCTTCATCGCTGGCGTCCAGATTCTCTCTCTCCCAACTTTTAGAGTGAGAAACCTATATTACTATCTGTATCTACGCGCTGTATCTGTTTATTTTCATTTTCTAATTATTTAACTTTTTGGAATTTTATTATAATTAATTCTTCAATTTCATGAAAATAAACTGATGAGTAGTTTGTACCTAATGATACGATATTCGTGCTGTGTATTGCCTCGTTGGAGGTGAATATTCCGAAGTTTTGAGTTTAATTCGTTTGCTAGTTAGAATCGTTCAAATTTAATTTTCTATTAATTACAACATTTTTTAAGTATAATACTATATAGTAGTACTATATTCAATGTTCTTCCTTTTGCTTTTCTACATCTATCAATATTTTATTCAAATCTATTAATTTCTTTTGTATATAGATTTATTTGTTTAGTGGTAAGGTTTTGTAGTACTCCATCTTCTAATTTGCATTTTAGTTTCCAATTTTATACTATCGGTCTCTGAATTTTCCATGATTACTACTAGATACTTATAAAATATTTTTAACTATGCAATTTTGTATACATCAGTCATGTCGTATTTTCAGTGTTATATTTCACTTTGCATTAATTGATAAGTAGGTCACATATTCTATTAATCTACTTCATATATTCTATTATAGAATCAATAAAAAAAATTGAAACTCATATTCCACTAATTTTTCAATTCATTATTTTTTACATTTTTAAAAACTCTTCTACACTAAATGTAACTCCTACGAAACAGAGGAAGTACTAAATCGGGCTTTGTATAATTTGACTCATCTAATACTTTGTACAACTAAGTATAGTAATAAAATCATTGGTGGTGTAAAAATATTGAATACTTTTAAAGTAGATCAATAAATAAATCCAGTCCTAGTTAAGTCGAAGTTTATTTACTTTTCGAAATTGGTATGCAAATAAATTTTGTTTAGGTCAAATTCGGTTCTTAAAAATCAAAATGTTGACATTTCATTTTCACTACTAAATAAAGGAAACATGGAATAGTACTTTGACCGGTTAAAATACTCGTGCGTCTGTTCTTAGTTAAGCTATAATTGCATTATCTACTTGCAACATTATTTTAGTGCTTATTATTAAACTTAAACTACTTATAAAAACTTAGTATTTTTAAAAAAATATGCAAATAGAGACACAATTATTTGCGTTGAATTTTTAAAAAAATAACTACTATTATTAATTAAGGACGCAAAATAATATCCTTAAGTTGACGAAAAATTATATCAATCTTTTGTTTTTTCTATGACATTTCCATTTGAATTCCCTTATTTTAGTTGCGACATTAACAATAAACATATTTTTAAAGCATTGATATATATTTACAAACACAAATTAACATTTTTAATTATATTAAAAAATGTCATTAGCCTTTTTTATAGTGAGTTTAGTCTATTTCAAAATCGTATGAATCTTAATAAATAAAGTATTAGAAACACAGTAAATATATATAATACCATTAACACATATTACAAATTCAATCAACTCAATCATCATATAGTACAAACTTAATCATCATATTTATTGAATGCAATCAATATATTATCAACAATATATACAAACTTAATCATCATATATTACAAATTCAGTTAACATCCTATAATAATATAATCAACATTTTGCACATACTCAATCAACAAATTTTACTATAATACAATATGCATATATACTACAAACTCAGCCTAATATATAGGATATATATAGGTGTGTTAGTCCACCACTCTTAAAATAACATCATACATCATTTTTATCAATCATTTGTAACGCTATTAATAATAACCTGTCACGCGAAATAAAAACAAACCTAAAAAAGATGCAAGTAATAGTATACACTATACAATCATTTTCACTAAATAATATCCTGACAACTATATAGCAATCTATAGATTTTAAGCAGTAGCTTATAATATCATGTCAACGTGTATAATCATTATTAAGAGTAAGTCATGTCATTTTAAGAAGGTCATTTTAACACAAACCTATATAACTAACTAAATCAATATATATACTATGTATATAGAATACAACCAGCACAGTAAATTATCTATGTAGATATGTTCAATTAGAATTTTATTAGAATCTTCATAAAATTACTTTTAATATGTATTTTTTTAAATCCTTTTAAATTGAGAGAGTTATAATAATTTTTTAAAAAGATTTTGGAAGAAGAAATTGGTCTCTACAATTAATTTTTAAATGATGTCTGTTATATTATAATATTATATAAAATATGTTGCTATAATTGTAGAAGAATTGGTAAATTGTGACACACTGCCACCGGTATCGGCCTTTATATATTCGGATTTCGGAGTTTCAGACGATGAAATTATGAAATTGGTTTCCATAAATGTAATAAAAGAATTAATACTATATTTTATTAAAATTTACTAAGCTCATTGAATATAGAGTATAAATCTTGAAGTCTGTATACGATCTTATTAAGCAAATAGAATATAGTTCGAATTTGTACATAAGCTTATTATGCTTGCTGTATTTTGGTAAGCCATTTTCTTTACATCTATAATCTATTAATCTGATGAGATTAATGTTTTCTATCGGTCTATAAGAACATTATCAATAAAATTGTACCAAAATTACTTCTAATAAAAATATTAGAATTCTCATAAAATAGAGAAAAGTAAATAAAGATAGTAGTAAGCTACTAGTATAAAATAGCATTAGTATTGTTGCAGACTACAGTGTATTGCGCCACGTATCACAAAGATTAACATTGCAAATGTTTTAAAGACAATTAATAAATAAATTTAATAAAATCAATGAATGGATGCACTAACAACTAACCATATATATGTGTACTGTGTGTTTCACAATAATGTAATTGGAAAAAAAAAAAAAAACTTCTACTAACTATCTAGACGTCGAGATATTAGGATTGTTATGATAATTGATTACATCATTAAAACGTCTCAACCAATTGACCGGGAATTGCATTAACATCAATTATTTTCCTCTACTTAGCAATTTTTCCCAAAAAAATTATAATTGAATTAGAAACCCGAACTTGGTCAACTTTCCAAATACATATAAAAATTAATATCATTGAATTACAATACTAGCGATAATGGTTAGTAGTCAAAAAAGCACCATATCTTCTCTTTATTTTTTCAAAAAGTTGAATTGATACATAAAATTTTTTATATTATAATCATACCAAGTGCATTTACAATATTAACTTTCTTATTTTGTTAACTTTAATTCATCAACGAATTTATTAAAAATATCAACATAAATTTATGTTTATTTTTTAAAAATAAGTTGACATTTTAAATATTAATATCAATACAATGTATTTAATTAGTACTACTATCAATTAAGTTTTTATTGACATAGAAAATCATCGGAAAAATATTTTTAATACACTATATTTAAAAGAAATTTTTTGCAATTTAAAAAAAATTAAAGCAAGATCCCACTTTTTATCATCACAGTACTATATAAAAAAATCACAAATGAGGAGATGCCAATAAGGGGAAGAAATTGAGTATTTTTACATTTTATTATTCAAATATCATACCATCCACAAAAAATATTTATCATTTTTCATAATGCTCCGTATAAAAAATATAAAATAAAAAAAAATACAATAGACTAATTTTAAAAAAAAAGTGAATCGTCAAATTGGAAAAAAATTTTATATTGACGAGGCCTGAAGAAAAGAAAGTATTCCCCAAGTCGTAAACCACAAGAATCATGCCCTTTTCCTTTTTCTTTTTTTTTTTTAATCCCTAATTTTTAAAAAAGCTCCTTTCCCTTTACGATGGGTTCTCTCTTTTTCATCCTTTGCTTTAAATTTCACCCAAATTGATTAATGAGTGCACATGATTTGTAGTGGATATAAGGGTGAAAGCCATATGGCCTTGTCTATCTCTTTAAAAATTTTGTCATCTACAAATGGGTTTTATTCATGGTATGGTGTGTTGATATTTGATTAGGACATATTTCATGTTTTACACTATATAGGAAATTCTGGGGGAACTTTTATGGTTGAATTTTAAAAGTGAGAGGAGACCACATTTTTTCATAATTTAAAAACCCCAAATTTGCATGTTTATTTATTACTATATGAATTCTAATGTAAACAATTTAAATAAAATATTAAATCAGCATATAAATGACAAAAAAATTTGGGACTGGATAAAGAGGACACATATTTAAATTCTAATTTTTCATAAAGGAGGTAAATTCACAACCCGTGGGGTGGGGCCCACCCCCCCATGCCACATCACTAAATACACCATGCAAACTTCCACGTGGCATGACCGATTAATGGTCCCACGAACTTCGCTACCATTGGTACTTGGTAGGGGGAAAATTTTAAAATCTAATCTAAATGCTCAATTTTATTCTTTACTTAACCTTTTTGGAAAAATATGACATTTTATTATTATTAAAATTGTCTGAACATTTAAAGCATAAAAAATGTATGCTTAATTTAGATGATATCATAAAAATATCTCTAATCATAAATTTTAATTTTAGAAATCTGCATGTCACGCCCTTTAAGGGGTATAGATAGCTATGTTATTGCATCTCCACTAGTTGTTTAAGATATTTTTGCGACATTTTGTAAATTTTAAATGTTAAGTGCTAATATATTACGTTTAAATTGAAACATTCTTTTTTTAAAGCCTCCTCCCGCCTTTTAAAAAAGACTCCCACCCCCCGGGAATCCGCTTTTTCCCCCGACATCGCCGAAAATTTCCCAAGGGGGGGACCGGTGGGGAAAACCGCGCAATTGGGGAAAATTTAAAGCCGAAACCCCCAAAAAACCGGAATCGCCACCAACCCGGGGAAAAATCCGGCGATAAAAATTTTTTTTTTAACCCTATAAATTTAAAATTTAATAATTAATTTAAAAAAAAATTTCCCCCCATTTTTTTTTTTTAAATTTTTGTCTTTTAATTTTACCGTGTTTTAAAACAACAACTTTATTACTATTATTTTTCTTGTTTATAAATTAGCTAGCTTTATTATATACAAAAATAAAACAATTAAATTAGTAATGATGTAAAAATGAAATATTGAGTTAAAGGGGGAAATAAGGAAAAACCATCGGAATCTTTTAAATGGGTAAAAACTCATAAATTTTTCCCCATACGACGCTACAGGGAAAATGGAGAATGGGGAGGAAAAATTGGGACGCTTTAACAACAAAAGTGTTTTTTCTTTTAAAGGTTACTAAAATTTTTTTTACTAAAATTTTTTAAAACTGGAATAAATCACCTACATCCTTTAAAATTATTACAAAAAAAAGATTCCGGCTATACTATAATTTTGTGGGGGTTGAGAAAAGATCTACAGCTGTCTAATAATTTAAATGCTAAATTAAAAATAATTTTCTTATAGCTCTTTCTTATTGAGGTATTGATAGAAAACATATCTTTCAGGTAATTCTAAATTGGACATTATAATATACTGCAAAATTATGTTAGTAGTTATTAACTGGTAAATATAACCAAGAATATCGATGCAATTTATTAGTAACAGTTACTACTATCTCTTGTATTTGGGATCACACATGTTCTATCTGAGGGTGCATTTTGAGAAGGGGTGACTTACAAAAAACAAAATTCAAACTCACTACTTTTATTCATGAGTCATTTTTTGCACTAATATTGATAAATACTCTATAGCCCCCTCTAAGAGCATCAGTAGCGGTGGCGTCCGGCCTTCCGTCCGTCCGTCTGCTGCTGCGAGCTGTCCATAGGTGCCAGCGGCACGACACTGCTCTTAGCTAAGAGCACGTCCGCTGAGCAGCCCTACGTGGCGTATTCTTATTGGCTAACGGCTAAATTTGATTTTTTTATTTTTATTTTTTTTTAAAATTCAAAATTTTTAAATAAAAAAAATATATTTTCCCACTTCCCAAAAAATTATATCCGTTTTCTACCCACTTTTAATTTATTTTTCAATTTTTTCCCCCAAAATTCACATTTTCATCTATAAATACCCGCACTTCAACACAAAAAATTCCCATAACACTTTAATTATAGGAATTTTTAATTTGTAGGATTTTAATTATGTATTTTTTTATTTTCTAGAATTTCAATTATGTAATTTTTATTTTTTAGGATTTTAATTATGTAATTTTTATTTTTTAATATATTTTTTATAATGTAAAAATGTTTTTAGTAATTGAAATATTTAAATTGAATAATAGAATAGTGGGACCCTTGAGCTTGTCCTTAGCGGAAGAGCACGGATGTGGGTGTTGTGCTCTTAGCTAAGGATAAGAAGTAAAAGTGGGTCCGGGCCCACCTCTGTATTCTTAGCTAAGAGCACGGATGGGAATGCTCTAAAATTAGACATTTTGGAGATAATAAGGTTTTTAATATGAATTTAGTAAAATATAATAAAAAATTAAAGATAAATACTAATAATAAAAGTTGTGTTAGTAGATAATCCAAATAATTATTTGTGTAATATGTTAAAATTTTCAAAAATAAAGTATGAAATAATTTGGATGTACGGACTAAAATAGTAATTAAAAACTATTTTTTCGGAATGGAGTACGTATAATTTTATTCGAATAAACAACTTATTATTGACTATTGAGTTCATAATTATATACTACAAAGAAGCAAACGATGTGATATAATTTGCCAATATTTAAACTCATTTCATTATTGGTTTACATTTCAAATGAGTAATTTGTAGGCAAGAAGACCCCAATCATGCGCATCACCAAATATTGCTTATCATATCCTTTAATTTTCTCCTATGAAAAAAAATGATTCCATCATCACCTCTCTCTCTCTCTCTCTCAAAAACGCGCACACACACACTCTTACTTAAAGCGAATTAGTGGAGGTTGACTAATTTGCAACAAAATTGATTTGTAAAGTTAGGTCATAATTTAAGTAGTGCTAAAGTCTTTTGCCTTTATACATTACGTCTATAATTAATACTTTATTGTTGGATGGTTTGTTGTCCATGTTTAAAGTTTAATAAACGCTTCTTTTATTTAAGAATGAGATTGAAAGTTGGAAGAATGAGATTAGACAGACTTTGAAGACACATAGTTCACTATAAGAACGTTTTGGTTCACTTTGCATTGTGAACTACTCCCTTCGTTCCAGAAAGATTGTCCCATTTCTTTTTTCACACTCGTTTTGCAAAAATAATGATAAATAGTTAAAGTAGAGAGAAAGTAAAGTAAAAGAGAGAATAATCTAGAGAATAGTCTTACCTACATTATTCTTTTTTTTTATTTTACTCTCTTTCAACTTTACCTATTATTATTTTTGCAAAACGAGTGCAGAAAATTAACTGGGACAATCTTTCTGGGACGGAGGGAGTAAAACCTTATAGCGAACTAAAACGCCCATATAGTGATCTCAATGTTTTCAAATCTAAAAATTTTAGAACCCAATCTAAGACTTCCACTTTTTATCTAGTATGGTGGAAATTTGGTCTATAGTTAAACACTAAATAGGTACTACAATACTCAATAGATATAAATTACTATAAATATATGAATGAATTATAGCACATTGTAGATTATATGAAAGTTTAACATCATCACGCGGATTGTGAAAGCATGAATGTGTGAAGAACGTCTTGATCGAATTCATTACCGTTCCTTTTTAAGATGACATTGCAAATTATGAAAGTACAATTTACAATGCCTTTGCTTTAAAATACAAATGCTACTAATTTGTCGACACTTATAATAAAAAAAACAGCTAACATGCTTACAAGTTACATCCAAAATTTAAAAGTGATATTTAGATCTCATATTCGCATTTCGCAGGATGGGAGAAGCGAGCTGGGAGATCCGGTAACAATGCGCAGGGGTAGGGCGGGCAGCGATAGTGCTAATGTTGTCCTTAACATGCCACTTCTACGTGTCATCATTGTGGATTCGAGCACATCATCACCATAATTCAACGACCCATTTCAATGATTACAAATCGATGACCGGCACAACTCAGGGTGTGGTCTAGTTATTGTTTGTCTTCATCTGACTTTTTTTTCTTGCTATTTTTGGCTATCACGAACTTACCCCAACCTTTGCCTTAAATCAACGAGTCAGTTTGTTTTAGGTATATGGCGTTGCGTCAATATAAGGCATTGTCCGGTAGATTGACTAAATCATGTTCGCTTTATATTTTCTAACTATTGCCGACTGGCGCAGCATATATAGGTCATATTTAAATCCTCCAAAACTATCAGCTGACACAGTTTAGGGCTATAATTTTGTTATTAACTAATTGCTATGTGGTTTGCCTTTTTCTTAGTTTTTGTGGTTTTCAAATCCTTAGTTGCCTTGTTTGAGGTAATTGGCTTGGTTTTTTATGTGACACTGTTTGGACATAATACGTGTTAGGTCTTAGGAGACCAATACGTTTTCTGAAGGAGATGAGGATGCATGATAATGTTATGTACTTTTTTGTTGTTTGGTATTTGTGTGTCTATAGCCCTGTGTTGGTTGCTCTTTGGCTACAATATATTAATTTTATGTTGTTTAGATTGTCATCAATTTAATAAAGTATGATTACAGTGTTGATAAAAGTATATTCATGATCCTAGTGTAATTTAATTGC
Source organism: Salvia hispanica (assembly GCF_023119035.1). NCBI lineage: Eukaryota > Viridiplantae > Streptophyta > Magnoliopsida > Lamiales > Lamiaceae > Salvia > Salvia hispanica. Next base: position 19,228 of record NW_025952674.1, on the reverse strand, counting down.
CACGCGTCTTTGATGCACTTTTTATTTGCACTATAAATACCTGCAAGTATACAGAGTAGGTATAGTATAGCAAAAGGTTAGTACCGGGTATCGAACACGGGGAAGATGTACACAAAGTGTCTATCTTCTACTAGAACTCAATTACTATCTGGAGAAACAAGAATTTTTGGAAACTTTTGAAAACAGTAAATATTAAAAACAGTAAACAACTAAATGCAAGCAAATCACGGAGAGAAAAGTATAGAGATAAGGGGAATTCCATGGATGTGCTTTCACTTTTATGGTTATACAAATTCCAAACTACAATACCCTAGCACAGTTAATACTTTGAAAGGACGAGTCACCTAGCTTATGCTCATGCGATACAAACGTTGATTACTAACATTAGGGTTGTCAATCCTAACACGTAACTCCAAAAAGCTCCTAAGACCCTTGAAAAGTCCTCACTCTCAATTAACAGTGCCGTTTTAAAGGAAGCTAACTGTAGTGTCTACTAAGTGGATCTAACTCGCTAGAACTCTGTCACAGTTATGAAGCAAGTTGTATTGAATCATACATAATTGTGTCACTCAATTATGAAGCATCATGATTAACTTAGGGAAGAAACAAAGTAAAAACAAAACGGATATTAAATAGAAAACGGAATTGTATAACCAAAGTTGCTACTAACACATCCCTAGAATCCTATGAGTTTAGTTACACATGACTGAATAAACTAAAAACATAGATTGAAGGGAAAGCAATTTGAACATAAAACTAAAGCAAATAAAACCCGTAGGTTGAATCCTTGTCGTTCTTGATGTTCTTGAAATCCTTCTCCAACTCCTTGCACAATTGAAGTACTCTAGCTTTTGATCTCTATGAATGTTGCAAGTAGTCACTCTCTTTCTCTATGAATGTGTTCTTGTTGTGTGAAACTCTTTTTTGATGAAGCTTGAGGTCCTATTTATAGGGGAAGATTATTCCTCATCATAGAAGGAAAAGATCTTCAAAATTTGGTAAATAAATATGCACATTTCTCACAAAACACGTCAAAATACCAAAATGTATAGAATATGCAAATAATGGACATGTAGAGTGATTTTGATAACAAAAACGGACCAAATAATGGCCTTAAAACAGTGCAAAATCCGGGCGTATCACCATACATATGTTTTCTACAGTCATTCTAACAGCTATTCAAACAAGCATAAACTATGTCAATAAAATTATGTCAACAACTATTCAACAATCATACAGTCTGTTATTATAGCTATGTCAATAGCTATTGACTTACTACTACAACCATACATATGTTTTCTACAGCCATCCTAATAGCTATTCAAACAAGCATACACTATGTGAATAAAATTATTTCAACAGCTATTCAACAATCATACAGTTTGTTATTATAGCTATGTCAATAGTTGTTGTATAAAATGTCAATAATCTTAAAAATTTAAACAAATCCATCTCTTCTGATTCTACCATCACTTATCAACAAAAAAATTCAGAAATCGAATTCATAAGAAAACAAATGCAGATGTGTTTTAATTCACTAAAATCGAAGTAATATACTTAAAATTTGAATCAAATTCTTAACCTGAATCAATTACTTAAAATTTAAAAATTCAAGCTTTCACTACTTATGACCAATCAAAATATCAAGAACAAACACTTTCCTGAAACGATCTGTGAAAATAAATTTCAATTAAGTGACAAAATAAACCTCAAATTTTCCAATGCCCTCAAGAACCAGGTCGCAATGAAAGATTCCTAATTACTACCAGATCGCCTACAAAATTTAAAAGAAATGTCGAAAAAGTAAATGTAGAGACTCACCACTCCACTATCAGCTAAAAACATTTCAACAAAATCACATAAACAAACCTAAAAAGCAGAACACAAATTAAACTAATTAAAAAAGGAGAAAAGACGATCAGATTTTATTCTCAGCAATTGAACATCAGAAAACCAGGGCATTGCACAAGAATCATCAGACAGTTCCAAATCAAAATGACTACACAAATAATTAAAAAGAAGACATATAACACGGAAAAAAAAATCGAATCTCTAACTTGAGTGAAGAAAAAAAGTGAAAGTTCGAGCCAAAACTGAAAGTATCAATCGATGAACAGGAACGGAAATGTAGAAACAACGCTAGTCAAATCCACTTCTCCGTCTTCATCTCTCACGATCTCCGCCGATTTGGAATGCCGATTCTCTTCGATCGTTGCTTCAGCCGATTCAGCTACAATCGGCGCTTCAGCCGATTGTCTTCGATTTTGCTCTTCGATCGTCATTGCAGAAAACTGTTCGATTTTGCTCTTCGATTTTGAAGGTCTACGAATTGAAATTTGAAGATCAGCAGATTTTTCAGCGAGATTTTGAAGGTTTTCGATTTTGCACAATTGTGTGAATTGTATGAAGATTTGCAGATTTGCAGATCTGAATGTCGTCGAAATTAGAAAATGATTTGAAATACAATTTTATGTTTTCCTCCATTTTATTAATAAAATTACAATTATACCCCTTTGTTGACATAATGTGCTAACTGTTGACATTTCATGAATCTTATGGATTAGTGGCCCATATTGCATCTCAATTCTCAATTAAGGTAAATAATCTTAACCTAACAAGACACTATATATATATATAATATATAGGAATGCGATCAAATGAAAACTCTAAATATTGTACAAACTCGAAACTATGATCTGGACCATAGAAAAATGTCAACAGATCACAAAAAAACATCGAAAAATGTCAATAGAATTTCAATGGAAGTCAATGATTGATATTGTGTTGATATTGTGTTGACATTAAAATCTTGAAATTTTACACTGTGTTGATATTGTATTGAAACTGTGTTGAAGCTGTGTTGAGGAGTTTTGAGTTTATACAATATATAAGTTTGCATTTTATCACTACCCTATATGTATATATATATATATATATATAGAAGAGTGATCAGTGTTTAACTAATTTTAAGTGTATAACTAGAGAACAAATCTCAGCCACACATCTTAATACTCTAAATTAATCTTATGGCTTAACTATTTTTACATATTTTAATTAAAAAGTAATTAACAAGGGCATTTTTGGAAACCATAATCTATGGGAGATTCACGCTTCATCCAGATTCACACAAAATCATCTAGATTTCGGCGACGCTCTCCTCCGCTCCGCCACCGATAAACCTCCATGCTCGCGCCTCACCTTCTCGTGCTCCTCTTCCATCTCCTACAACTTCATCTCCATCTACGCATCACCAGCGTCTTGCGCAACAACAAGAGAATCCTCTTCTTCCTCGACGGAGTCCATCGCTTCAATATGGCGCAACAAAACTTATGCAGATTTGCTACAATCTCCATCGCTCACGCTCTTGTTCATTGTTCAACAATCACATCTTGCAAAATCTTCATCTCAAGAGCTGATTTCCTCATCTTAATTGTCGATTTCACGAACTGCTATATCACTTTTCATCGCAAGAGCTGATTTCTCCATCGTCAGTTGTTAATTTCACGATCTGCTATATCAATTTTCATAGCAGAGCTGATTTCTCCATCGCTAATAGTCGATTTCATGATATGCTAATTTAGTATTTCATCGCAAGAGTTGATTTTTCTATCTCATGAATTTGTGAGACGATCAAAGATGGTGCACTGTAAGACAAAATTGGTTCACTTTACCTTCATTACAATTCACTCGTATAAATGCATATGAAGCATTTGTTGATGTTAGTATATAATGAAATATGTTTTGAGTGCTTAAACATGTAATCACAATATACTACACTATAAAGACAATACACTTCACTCTAAAGGCAGTATACTTCACTATAAAACCCATACAAAATCGTACACACAATATACTTCACTATAAAGTCAATACAGTTCACTATAAATACGATATACTACTTCACTATAAACATGCATCACAAACACTTCACTCTAAGCACATTTTACTTCACTGAAATGATAAAATAGTGCACTATATGCATGGATCACAAACACTTCACTCTAGCCATTGAATACTTCACTCTAGCCATTTTAGTGAAGTATATTAAACATATAGTGATATATATTGTGCATATAGTGAAGTATGTTTTGGATGCCTTATAGTGTACTGATTTTTCATTTTAGTGAAGTATATTGAGCATATAGTGATGAATATTGTGCATATAGTGAAGTATATTCTGCATGCCTTTGTAGTGTACTGTTTTTTCATTTCAATGTAGTACATTGAGCATATAGTGATGTATATTGTGCATAGTGTACTGTTTTTCCAATTTAGTGAAGTATATTTGAGCATATAGTGATGTATATTGTGCATATAGTGAAGTATATTCTGCATGCCTTGTAGTGTACTGTTTTTTCATTTCAGTGAAGTATATTGAGCATATAGTGATGTATATTGTGCATATAGTGAAGTATGTTCTGCATGCCTTAAAGTGTACTGTTTTTTCATTTTAGTGAAGTATATTGAGCATATAGTGATGTATATTGTGCATATAGTGAAGTATATTCTGCATGTGTTTTAGTGTACTGTTTTTTCATTTCAGTGAAGTATACTGAGCATATAGTGATGTTTCCATTTTAGTGAAGTATGTTCTGCATTCCTTATACTATGAACCAAATATTAATGTAAAATATGAACAAACTATTTAATGTAAATGAACTAAATAAATTTTACAGTGAACAAAAGAGACACATGTTATGAATTATATCACTTTGTACAATTGTTCATGAAATTTGTTGAAGTTCGCAATCATTTTTTCCACATCTATGTCCATATGTCTACTACAATCTTCAATCATAGAAGCCAAAGTTTCATTCATGATCTGCTTCTGCTGTTCTATGTCTTTCTCTCCGTCTTTCATTAAGTATACCTGCAATTTTCGAAAATGTTAATAACATCATTCGTTATAAAGGCAAAACAATTCATTGTAAACAATATATACATCACTATTAGCATAAAACACTTCACTATAAACACAATATACTTGATTCAAATGGCAAATGGTAAACCCATACTTCACTATGAACACAATATACTTCACTCTAACACTAGATTACTTCACTTCTAAGCATGTTTTAATTCATCGAAATGGAAAAACAAAGCACTTTAAGCATGGATGACAAACACTTCACTCCTAACCATGAAATACTTCACTTTAAGCACATTTTACTGTTAGGTTTGGTATACTTGAAAAGCATGTTTCGAGCAAGTTTCGCTCGAATAGAATCTTGCTTGTATACGAAAAACTCTATGATCCACTTTTGGTCCCGATTCAAGCATTATTCGAAAGTAGCCTCAAGCATCCAATAGAATCACTATTCTTATTACATCGTGGTTTGTTTACAAGCATTTATAAAGATTGCTTTTACAAACATTTAAATGTATAAGAAGCTAAACAAAGTCTAAGTCTTTTCTTTGGGCTTAGTAGGCTTGGTTGTATGCTGTCCACTTTAAGGTAACACAATCGGTTCTATGCAAAATGCTTTGCAAAAGAAAAGAAGAATTTCATAACCCAGATGAAGTTTAGACTACCTATCGTGAAAGGTTGCAATGTCATCCGATTATTTCCTAAGCCTTTCCAAATAAGATGACGTTTGGTGTGGTATAGCAATCGAACGGATCTACCGAATGTTAAGACGTGGTTCTTTATGCTATCTACCGTAAAGACTAGGTCTTGATAAAATACTATTTCTTAATCTACATATGTTAGCATTTGAGCATACGGTATTGATTATGCACAACTTTGACTTATCAAATGGTGCGGGATTTTCGCAACCCAATAATCCTGATATATTGGGTAGTGGTGATTAATATCTAGCGGTGAGGATTGCTATTGTGTTGAATCGCGCACGAGTGAGTCTCGCTTGATAATGTCCTCAAGAGGAGCTCGAACAAGGTTTTATTATTCTGAAAACGGCCAGTTGGAGTTTTACTACTCTATGAATAATAATAAGTGTTTCTTGCTAAGTCTATAATAAAATGTTAATTAATTAAGTCCATAGCGCATTAATTAATTAATGGACATTTATATCTTAAGCGCGAAAATAAATAATAAACAAAATGAATCCGGATTACTTATAATTTCGGATTTGGATGGGGAGTGCAATATTACTTCGTAGTGGCTGCTCGTAATATTCCAATATAAGCTTGTATTAAATTGTGAGTTCAATTTAATTAGTAAAAAGCTAATTGGAGGAGCTCATATCCAAAACCTTCCATAGATCCTCGACGGGCACAATATGAACTTAATATAAATAGGAGAATAAATGAGAGTAAATATTATTATTCTCATAATATAATTTCGTTCATTTTCTCTAAAGGAGGACGGAATTTTTTATTTGATTTTCTCCTCCGTGAGAATTTCGCTCCTCCTCCGTGAGGAATTCGTCTTCTTTATTCGAGTCCTAGTGTTTCGATAAGATCACCCACACCGATGTCTAATACAGCTCGGAACCGTTAGAAGATTCGTGGTCTAGTATTGAAGATCATCGTGAGAAGGCACGAGCAATCGTCGATTCTTTGGAGAATCAAAATCGGTAACCCTAAACCGTAGAAATCATGTTTAGGATTTATATTTTCTAAGCATGAATTATTTGCGTTCTAGCATGCAATTATCCGTTTAACATGTGAATTGTTTAATCGCATAATCGGTCAAAATAGATCCATGTCTGATTTATTTGTTTTGTACATGTCTTCGTGCAAGGGCTCCTAACCCTAAAGATTTATTTCACCGAAATGATAAAATAGTACTCAATAAGCATGGATCACAAACACTTCACTATAAGCATTAAATCTTCACTGTAAGCACGTTTCATTTCACGAAATGAAAAAATAGTGCACTATAATCATTATACAAACACTTCACTCTAACCATTAATATTTCACTCTAAACACGTTTTACTTCACTGAAATAAAAAAAACTGAGCAATATAAGCATGGATAACAAACACTTCACTCTAACTATGAAATATTTCACTCTAAGCACGTTTTACTTCACTAAGATGAAAAAATAGTGCACTATTAGCATGTATTACAAACACTCCACTCTAAGCATTAAATACTTCACTTTAAGTACGTTTTACTTCACTAAAAATGATTAAATAGTGCATTATAACCATGGATCACAAACACTTCACTCTAACCATTAAATACTTCACTCTAAACGCGTTTTACTTCACGAAATAAAAACGAGCAATATAAGCATGAATCGAAAACACTTCACTTTAAGCATGAAATACTTCACTCTAAGCATGTTTTACTTCACTAAAATGAAAAAATAGCACACTATTAGCATGTATCACAAACACTTCACTCTAAGCATGAAATACTTCACTTTAAGCACGTTTTACTACACTGAAATGATAAAATAGTGCATTATAATCATGGATCACAAACACTTCACTCTAACCATTAAATACTTCACTCTAAACACGTTTTACTTCACTGAAAAAAAAAGCAGAGCAATATAAGCATGAATCACAAACACTTCACTCTAAGCATGAAATACTTCACTCTAAGCATGTTTTATTTCACTGAAAGGAGGCGACAACAAAGTGAATCAAATGAACTTTAGGCGCAGTTGAAGAAGACGGCGACGACATAAAGTTGTCATTTATGAGTGAGAATTGGTAGAGAATTGCAGAAGAGAGAAATCGGTGCATAGTTGATGGAGAATTCGAGCGGAAGCGAAGAATTAATGGAGAATTTGAGCAAAAGAGGAGGATCGGTGGAGAATCGATGGTGAATTCGAGCAAAAGAGATATTGTGCACAAGAAAATTAATCTAAATGAGAGGAATTCAAGTTCTAACCTCAACTTTTTTGTTAAATGATTATTTTACCCCGCCTTTATATAGTGAACCAATTCTTGCTTATAATGAAGTAATTTTTTGGATCTATATTGAAATCCTATGCTGAATTTCAGCCTTGATTTCTTAATTTTGTTGAAATTTGTTCTCTAGTTATACACTTAAGGGAACTTGGCCTATATCACTACCTCTCTCTATATATATATATATAGTCATCTTCTAATGAGTTTAGCCCCTTAATCCCAAATTGAGACTAAATATGGACCCTTTGATCTAAAATCAAAGGTGATATTGAATAAAAAAATATCAATATATTTAATTAACAATCTCACGAAAGGGTAAAATGGACGATTTACATAAAATTCAGGCGCACATTCAATTTCATTTCTCAAACCATTCACTCCACCTTCAACAACCACCCATTCACTCCTTTTCTCTCTCAATCTTCGCCGTTCATCGTTTCTCGAATCTCTCAAAATTTTCTCTCTGAATCTCTCATTCTCATCCCCATTCACCCCATTTTCTCTCGAATCTCTCAATCTTTTCCGTTCATGCATTTTCTCTCTCAATCTCTCAATCTCGTCGCCATTCACATCATTTTTTCTCTCAATCTCTTTCGTCCAAAACCCGATTCACTCTCCAAAACACTATCTCTCACTTCGAATACGAAACATTCAAAACTCCCTTCTCCTGAAGAAAAGCTTAACCTAGGGGATTCGAGATTTTAAGAAAACGACGTAAATATGAAATTTAAACTCTAAAATGTCAATAGAAATGAAACTAATAGATTTATTTTCGTAGAACACTTCAAAAAATGTGCAATGGTTTCCCAAGAAAAAGCTCCCGGGAAACGAAAAGGGATTTTTCAATTGATTTACCCATTTTGATTTTGCATTGCGTTGAGATTTCATATTTCAATGAAGAATTAGTGTTCAAATTTTAGTGATATATGTTTATAAGCTTATGTAGTTGTTGTTTTTGGTAGATTGATTTCTAATTTGATGGGGATATGAGAATATGTATCTTCTTTTTCCGAAAGTTTAAGCTCTAATGAATTATTTAAAGTTTTAATATTAAAAAGTTTTTTGTATCTAGTACAAATATGGTTATTGAGGTAGCTAAATTTTAAATTTTGGATAAGCTATAATATGTTGATGATGTGTAAACTATATGTTGATTTTTAAAAGGGGTAGATGTTGATTTTTAAATTTTTATATTTTGATGATTTGGGGTATAGTGATTTTGGGGAAAAGGTATATGTTGATTTTGGGGAAAGCTATATGTTGATGGTGTTTTAGCTAAATGTTGATAATGGGAAACCCATATGTTGATATTGGGGGGGGAATTGTTGATGATGTCTTAGCTAAATGTATGTTGAAATGGATATTTGGGGAAATTAAAAAGGGGGGAAGGTTGAAATATTTGTCAGGGGTTTGTTTCAAAACCGTCATGGTTTATGTTTCCCAAAAAATTACAGCTGGGGGAAAGATCTAGACCGATGAAAAAAATCCCCAAACTTTGAAAACAATGAGAACAATGTCTTTTGTTAAAAAAATTTAAAAAAACAAAAGCAAAAAAACAAAAAGGGAAAAAAAGGGTTGATGGCGATTTTTGAGAAGAAACAAAAAAGGTAGAAGGGGGAAGAAGTCGAAAAACAAAGGAAAAAGGTGGAAAACATAACATAAAAAAAACTATAAAGGGGGGGAAAAGAAAAAACGAGGAGGAAAAAAAATTTGAACATAAAGAAGAAAACCCAAAGATTTTGTGACTTGGAAATTCCAAATAGTTATGTTGGTTTATAAAACCATTTATTGAAAAAAATAAAATAGTTATGTTGAAATTTTTTAACCCATTTTTGAAAATATCAAATAGTTATTTTGGGAGAATTTATACTCCATTTATTGATAATTCCAAATAGTTATGGGGAGAATTTATACCCCCTTTTTTGAGAATTCAAAAGATTTTGGGAGAATTTATACACCATTTATTGGAAATTTTAAAAAAATTTATGTTGAAAATTCATACACTATTTGTTGAGAATTCCAAATAGTTATGTTGAGAATTTATACACCTTTTTGTTGAGAACCAAAATAGTTATGTTGAGAATTTATACATTTTTAAAAAATCTATAAATTTGTATTGATGTCCATTTTTTTAAATATAATTGAAAATGTAAGCAAAAAGAAATTTTTGAACAAACTTAAAAAGATATGGAAAATAAAATGAGATAACATTCGAAACATAAGAGGAGATTATTATTCTTCCTCCCAAAGGGAAAAAAGAATGATGGAATATCCAAAACAAGGAATTATGTATGCCAAAAAACATAAACAATAGTGATATGAACAACTAATTTACTTTGTTTTTTACTTTTCTTTGCCGAGTTTTCCTTAATCATGATTAACCATTTTATGGCATTTTCCACATCGTTTTAGGGGGTTTTTGGGGCCCCCTTCTTTCCCCCCTATTTAAAGGCAAACCCGGATCCAAGATCCCTTTTCACTTCACCACATTTGGTGGATGAACATGTATAACATCGGCCCCACAACACCCTTTTAGTTCCTCAAATCTCTTCTTGTTCTACAAAACTGGAAAAACAAGAACCATCACCAAAAACGTTTCCCTCCAATTGCAGCTACTAAAAAAACATGTATCATAAAAGAACATCCATCAAACAATTAAATTACTAACGAATATATGAAAAAAGAGCAAATAAAAACGTAAACTTAAATACAAAAATTGAGAAGATGCTTATCGAATGATTTAAAAAATTTAAAAAATAACAACATAATTAAACCCAAAACCTACCATTATTAAACAAAAGACAAAAAATAGCTTTAAAAAGACAATTGCGATATGCAAAGGGAAAGCAAAATAGCTTAAAAGAAGACAATCGCGATATCCGATGAGATCGGCATAAATGGACAAGCAAAAATTTGCTTAAAAAGGGAAAAAAATTGCGATAGGAAAAATGGTCGGGAAAAATTTAATTGGGAAAAATCTATTTTCAATTTTTAACCTTTATCGGAAATATGAATTTAAAGAAAAATCTTGGTTTTAAAATTGAATTTGATATGCGAAAAAAGGGGAAGAGAGAATTTAGGGGGAAAACAAAAACTGGGCGTAATTTGGAGTATTGGAGAAAAAAATTGGGTGGTTTTAAAATACCCCTTTTTTTATTATTTTTAAAATAATAAAAGGAAAAAAAAAAAATAAAATCTAGGCTAAATAAAAGGGCCCCTTTGTTAGAAAAAATGGGCGGGCATGATCGATCTTAATTTGGGGTTAAAAAAATTAGTTAGCAAATGAGCATGTCCATATATATATATAGGTGTGTGATCAAATACTAACTAAGTTAGTATATATATATATATATATATATATATATATATATTTAAAAGGGTGTATTGGTAAATAAAAAATAAAACTAAAACATTTTATATTGGATCTTATGATCTAGGGGGAGATTAATTCCCCTGTCATCTAATGATTAAAATTTTAGACTAATAATGTAGTTTGGATAATAATGTAGCATTTTATTTAATAATGTGGGGTTTTTTTCTTCAATGCGTTTTAGTCTAAAATAATTCCTCGGCAATAATGTAATTTTTTGTATGAAATGTAACTAATCACAACCATCCAATCTAATGACCCAGGTTTGTGATTAGTCCGTGTTTTACACTAAGATTTGAAGGGCCTTAACACCCCCCTATATATATATATATATAAAAAATAGGGGTTTATTCTTTCCCTTTTTCCATTTTTGCCCTTTTTTCCTTTCTCAATCCCACCATCCATTATAAAGATCAAAGGGGCGAAAAAAATGCCTCATAATTAATTTTTAAAAATTTAAAAAATTGAAAAGGGTTTTTGAAATTATTTTTTTAAATTGGTTATGGAAGTTTTTAATCTCTCCCCCCAATCTCACGCATATTTCTCTTTCTTTTTTTCATCGTTTATTTTTTCTATCATTCTCCTTTTAAGAAAAAACGATATTCTAAAAAACAGAAATTTCATCGTTTTTTTATCCTAGAAAAAAACCGGGCTTATATTGGAGTAGTCGTGATAATTTAGGGGTATCTTTACCAATGGAAAAAGGGAAAATTTAAGTATTTAAGATGATGATTACAAAACTGATTTGTTTATATAAATTTCTTTTTTGGTGGAGTTGTTGTTCATTCCAAGGGGTTTTTTGGAGCTTTTTTGGGTTTATTTGTGTTATTAAAAGGGGGTTTTGTGTTTAGATTTGTCGTGTTTTGAATGTTTTGGGCCGAGTTTAATTTTTTCCCAAAAGGGTTTAGCAATCATTGGGGCTAGGGTGTTAGTATTAGGTTATGTCGAGAGTTTGCAGAAAATAAAATGTACGAATATTAAGGTATAAGGGAATTTTTTCGATCAATAATGCAATTTTAAATATAATGTATTCTTTCTTATAAAGATTTCATATATTCCATAATTAATAGATTTTCTCATATTTTTTTTGTTATGATTTTATGTATATTTTTCGTTATTCTTTCCCCGAAATTGAAGGGCCATCGGTGGGGTTCCAAACGTTTAGTTTTTGGGTTTTTCCCCTTTTTTACGATGTGTATGCCCGGGTTTTTTTGGTTTTGATACGGGGGGATCCGATTTAGGAATTGCCCAATTTTAAAAAAGAAAATGGAAAAGGGGAGAATTTTGCGAAAAGGGGAAAGGGCAAATGTTGATGTTTTTTGTTCACGGCTCATTTACCTATTTTTTTTTTATTGTTCTATGTATTCGATTTTGTCATTAATCCATTAATTTTTCCTCATAAATGTACATTTTGTCGTTTTTTTCAATTGAAGACTTTTTTTTTATTATTGAAAAATTTTGGAAAAAGTTATTGTATTAGTTGTGCAATTGACATCTATGGTTTTATATATTTTTTGTGATTAGTTCGTTCTTATATTTAGTTTTATTTTGCATCAATTTTTCATTTTTTTCATGAAATCAACCATTGTTTCGATTTTGTGTTTTTTTTTTTAAATTACCCAAATTTTTAAAAAATAATGTACATAGATTAATTTTAATGAATTTTTTTCCTTTTGAATGGGCCCATTCGATCTGTAATGCAAAGTTTTTGGGTTGATTGTTGAAAGTTTATTTATTCCCCCCAAGGGGTTTTGCAATCCTTTTGGGCTAGGGGGTAGTTTTGGGGAAGTACCCCATTTTTGCCAAAGTGAACGAAATTTTTGGTTATTCCTCTAGGGTTTAGATATCGTTTGAGGGAGAGTTTTAACGATAAACATAATGTACATAAGGGCTTTTGGGAATTGTTATTATTGACTCAAATGGGCGATTATGTTGTTTTTCAATAGGGGAAAGGGAACAAGAAATTGTATAATGGATGAAATTAGATGAATAATGTGGAATGTGCTTATTAATGAACGTCCCCTAAATGTAATGTAACCCAAATTATGTCAAATAAAAAATGTACATCTTTATGAATAATAATGTATGTTAAAGTTTAATAATGGAATGATATTATTTTAATTTCAAAATGTGTCCCAATAATGAACTCCCTTTAATAATTACGTAAGAAAGTTAAGTGCTTGAAATAATGTACAATTAATTTAATAGTGTATATTAACCCAAATAAAAATGTATAATTATTAGAAAATTTTGAAATGGTAGGATTAATAAAATTAGAAACGAAATAAAAAACTAAGACTAAACCAAAACTAGAACTAATAATGTTTTTAGGTACAAGAAAATCAAAATTTCTTCGCCCTTATGAAGCTCTTTTTCCTTGCCATCTCTTTTTTAAAAATTTGACAGTTTCTGAGGTTTATGTCCCATTCATCGCAAGCCCTTTCCCCTGCCCAAGAGGCCTGGGAGCCTCCCTTTTTAGCCCTTTTCCCCCTTGGAAATCGACGGGAGGCAAAGGACCCCTTTTATGCTTAAACCAATCTAACCCTTTTCGCAATAAATGGAAGAAACATCCACCGTTTTGTCAAATATCTAACCTAGGTTTCCACCCCTTTCCAAAATCAATAATGTATCGCATTAATGCACAATACCAATTTTATAATGTACAAAAAATAAGCAAATAATCACCAATGAATATTACTTTTTATCACCATTGATATAGGATTGTGATCAATTGAGATTTTTTATGCTAATTGAGAAATGAGATGCAATATCAGCCACTCATTTTTATTAAATGAGTGGTCCAGAATTTGCCACATAAAAAATATTTTTACATTAATTAATTATGAAAGGGCAGAATGGTAATTTTGTAGAGAAACTCGCGAGAAGATTATGAAAAGCGTATTTCAGCAAACACACCCACACCACTCTCTCTTCTCACTTTCTCTCTCTACAATCCATCAATGGAGTTGATGATTCCTCCGCCTTGGCGTCGATCATCTCATCTCCTTCAATTGCGCCAAACACCACATCCGGATGCCGCTCCTCCTCTTCCTCGTTGCACAGATCACGAAGATTATTCACCGATGCGTACTGGCTCATCGTGCCGGAGGAAGACGCCTCCGGGGAATCCGCTCCGAAGGCATGCACCTGTGGAGACGCCGACATCTCTAGCAAGTGCAGCGGCCGCAACGAATGCACGATCTTCTTCCACTATCCGCCGCCGCCGCCGCTGCTCTTCTCCTTCTTCTCGTCGTCCGATTTCAATCCTCAATTCTCCACATCCGCATATATAGACACACAATCCAGATATATGCAACCTCCTAATTGAGTTCGATTGTCCTCTGTTCATTCTTTGATTCAATCTGATTATAGATTTCCAGATTTCCGTTGGATGCACGATCGACGGCAAGGATCCTAAGGATCTGCAGCAGGAGATCACCGATGGAGACGTCGAGGTTCCTCTCCATTGATCTTCGGATTGGATTTTGTTAATCTAGATTTACTTTTTAAATTTGGTTATAGCTAAATATGATCGAGAGTTTGTTTTCTTATTTGTTACGAATTCAGGTTACGTTTTCGTTTGAATTCCTCTACTCTTGGCATTGTCGTTGAAATGCATCAATAATTTATAATATGAATGATATTCGATTGAATTGGATAGAGAAATGATTCTTTAATTTTGTTCGATTTAAGTTTAAAAATTGAATTGATGAGTTTTGAGATTGTTTTTGCAATTCAATTTGTTTGTTTTGTTATCATCTGCTAGTTTTCTCAATAGAATTAGGATGTTGATTACTACAATTCCCCGTCTCTATAAACTGATGATAATTTTGAAGAACACACTAGATCTGTAGATGCAGCAGTTTTGAAGTTTGCAACTGACTAAATTGATGAAAATGTTATTTTTTACATGAATTATATAGCTCGTTGACATAATAACGTTTGTTGTTGACAAAAATTTTATAGGACGTTGACATAAATTTTATGAAAAATGTTGTTGACATAAATTATATGTAAAACATTGTTGTTGACATGAATTATATGTAAAACGTTGTTATTGACATAAATAATATACGTCGTTTACATGAAAATATTTGTTGTTGACATTAATTATTTGTAAAATGTTATTGTTGACATAATAGTTGACATAAATAAATTTTGTTGTTGATATCGTAGTTGACATAAATAAAGTTTGTTGTTGACATTTTGATATTCTGACTATTGATATGTGAATTATAAGTGTTATTTGTTAGTTGTTGACATTTTCATACGAGTAGTTGACATTCGATATTCTCGGTATTGATATATGAATTGTAAGTGTTATATGTTAGTTGTTGACATTTTCATACGAGTTGTTGACATTCGATATTCTCAGTATTGATATGTAAATTATTGTTGACATTTTAATACGAGTTGTTGACATTCGATATTCTCGGTATTGATATGTGAACTATAAGTGTTATATGTTAGTTGTTGACATTTTAATACGAGTTGTTGACATTCGATATTCTCGATATTGATATGTGAATTATAAGTATTATTTGTTAGTTGTTGACATTTTAATACGAGTTGTTGACATTCGATATTCTCGGTATTGATATGTGAATTATAAGTGTTATTTTTTAGTTGTTGAGATTTTAATTCGAGTTGTTGACATTCGATATTATCGGTATTGATATGTGAATTATAAGTGTTATATGTTAGTTGTTGACATTTTAATACGAGTTGTTGACATTCGATATTCTCGGTATTGATATGTGAATTATGTGTTATTTGTTGGTTGTTGACATTTTCATACGAGTTGTTGACATTCGATATTCTCGGTATTGATATGTGAATTGTAAGTGTTATATGTTAGTTGTTGACATTTTCATACGAGTTGTTGACATTCGATATTATCGGTATTGATATGTGAATTATAAGTGTTATATGTTAGTTGTTGACATTTTAATACGAGTTGTTGACATTCGATATTCTCGGTATTGATATGTGAATTATAAGTGTTATTTTTTAGTTGTTGACATTTTAATTCAAGTTGTTGACATTCGATATTATCGGTATTGATATGTGAATTATAAGTGTTATATGTTAGTTGTTGACATTTTCATACGAGTTGTTGACATTCGATATTCTCGGTATTGATATGTGAATTATATGTGTTATTTGTTGGTTGTTGACATTTTCATACGAGTTGTTGACATTCGATATTCTCGGTATTGATATGTGAATTGTAAGTGTTATATGTTAGTTGTTGACATTTTAATAAGTGTTATTTTATTGAATGTTGAAGATTTGAAGATTCGAAGATTTGAATGTTGAAGATTTGAAGATTTGAAGATTTGAATGTTGAAGATTTGAAGATATGAATGTTGAAGATTTGAAGATTTGAATGTTGAAGATTTGAAGACTTTGCGGCTAGAGTTTTAGAGAGGATTTTAGAAAATGATTTCAAACACAATTTAATAAAAAGACAATTATACCCCCTTGTTGACATAATGTGGTATTTGTTGACATTTTGTTAATTTTGTGGATTAGTGGCCCATATTGCATCTCATTTCTCAATTTAGCTAAATAATCTCAACCTAACAAGACCCTATATATATATATATATAATATATATATATAGGGATGTGATCATATCATAACCCATATTTATGGTGATAACCTAATAACCCTCATTTTATGGACGAAAAATATCATTTTATGGAACAAAATATCATTTTATGGAATAAAAGTATCATTTTATGCATGCTGAAAAAATATCATTTTATCGTGTATAAATATCATTTTTAGTAAAAATGATACTTTTGACCCATAAAATGATAGGGTTATTAGGTTATCACATAAATATGAGTTATGATATGATCGCACCCCTATTTATATTATATATATATATATATATATATAGAGTTGTGATCAATGTCGAACCAATTTTAAAGACCGAACTAGAGACCAAATCTGGGCCATTAGATCTAGTTTTTTTGATGAGATGTGCTGCTGTGAAAATTTTTTCGGCTTCATTACAAGCCCATTTTACTTCATTATATAGGTTTATTACTTCATTATGTACTTCAAATGCTTCTACACATACTTCATTCCAACAATTTATTACATTATTCCATGTGTTTATTAAACCATATTAGCGCCATGGCGTTGGTGATAGATATTGTAGAGAGAAAGAACGGCACGCGACGGCGAAACCACATTTACGTACTGGAATGAAGTAAAAACCTACTGGAATGAAGTAAAAACCTACTAGAATGAAGTAAAAACCTACTAGAATGAAGTAATATATTCTGGAACGAAGTTAAATCTTCGTAACATGTTAGTATGACTTATTTACCTTCAGATGAATTAAAATAGGCTCGTGATGAAGGCGAAAATAATTTATAAATTTCTGTATCTTATCCATAAAAAACTAGATCTAAAAGCCCTAATTTGGTAGGGTTCGGTGGTTCGGTCTTTAAGAGTGGATTTGTGGATAATAGGACTCTATATATATATATATATATATATATATATATAGGGTGTGTTAGGGTCCTTACAGCATCTTAGCGTAAAACACAGCACAAATCACAGCCCTTGGATCATTAGATTGGATGGCTGTGATTTGTTACATTATGATACTAAAAATCTACATTATTAGGCGAGGTACATTATTAGACTAGAAATGTACATTGTAAGACTAAAACTGTACATTTCTAAACTAAAATGCTACATTATTAAACTAAAATGCTACATTATTATCCGAGCTACATTATTAGTCTAAAATTCTACATTATTAGATGACACGTGGCATTAATCTAACCATTAGATCATATGATCCAATGGACTGCAAGTGTTTTGAGTTTTACTTATACTTAGCGTTCTGACCTGAATACATCCCTATATATATATATATATATATATATATATGACAAATGAAGATATTGGTGTAGCAGAAAAAATATTGATCTTCAATATAATTATATGGCATTAGGGATGTACTAGTATAACAATTAATTTTAAAGTTACAATGTACATCCAATCTGGTGCTGTCATGTGGCACAAAAAATGCAATATTGTAAACACTAAAATACAATATATATTTGTAGAAGCTATAAATGAATTTTGGGAGGTTGCATTTTTGTTATATGCAGATTGCATTTATTATTGTTGAGTTTTGCATTTTAAATATTGACTGTTTAGTTTGCATTTTATATATAGACGGATTGCATTTATATAAGTGAAAATGCAAAACTTAACAATATAAAATGCAATTCATGTGAAAATGCAAAACTCAACACTATAAAATGCAATTTACCTACAACTGAAATGCAATCTGCGAAAATGCATATACAACTAGAGTGCATTTTTGTGTTTAAAATATTGCATGTTTTGTGCCACATGGTAGCACCAGATTGGATGTACGTTGTGACTCTAAATAATTTGTGGCATTATTTAAGATGAAGACAATTTTATTGATTGGAACCTAAAATAATTTGTCCTAATTCCTTCACTATTTTTTTAGAAACAATTTGTGGTGTCACATGAAGTCATGAAGTTCTATACATTACGTGATTGTCGTGGTATGCTGCGACTTTGTGCAGTTTAATTATTTTTAATTTGGATTTTCTTCGTGGCCACTGTATCAGCATTTGACTTTCGATTTATATTCTGATCGATAATTATCAAATTATTTAATAATATCTATAAGGCTTCATCCTACAAAGTATTTAGATGTATTCATCGTGATACTTTATATTTAGTTTTTTAATTTCAAGACAAAAAATAAAATTTGATATTCAGATTTTATTTTTAGCATATTTGCTAAATTTTTAAATTTATTTTTTACTTAGTTTGCTAAATTTTCATGTACATATTTTTTAGTTAGTGATGCCTCAAACATATAAAACTTTTAGAGTTATTTTTCATATGCCCCCAACTCAATGAAACGGCAAATCATAATGCATTAACTATATCTCATTAAAAGCCAAAACAACGTTATAACTTATAATATTATATGAAAATAGCGGCAAGAATAGAAGGT
>NW_025952673.1:0-1000 GCF_023119035.1 Salvia hispanica | reverse complement strand
ATACTCCTTCTAGGGAAGGTCGTACGCCACTAACAAAATTCCATAGCTATCTTATAAATAAGTTTAAACAAATGAACTTGCAATTTTGTAGGATTATGGCTCCCACTAGGGTGGGTCGCGATAATATTAGAAACATGCTTCTAGTTTAAACAATTTACTAGTAAGAAGTCTAATCTTATGACCTTGCTATTTCGTAGGATTATTGCTCCCACTAAGGTGGGTCGCGATAATATTAGAAATTGCTTCATATATAGACTAATATATAGAGACCATATACAACGCACTGTTGTAATTATCGCTTAGTTATTTTGAACATGATTTTTGCATAATTATCAATTAAGCGGATAAGGCAGAAAATCCACTTAAAGCAGATTAATACCAAATAAACAGATAAATCCATTTAATCCTTAGTAATTAATCACACTTGATAATTATTTAAATTATTTAATAAATCTAGGGAGATTAAATGTCATAAATGAACATTGTTTTATAGTACTAATTAATACGTAGATAGATCCAAATAAATACCACGTGGACTGATGATTGGTTACACTATTATCTTAATACAGAAAATAGACACCTTAATTTAACATGACAAAGATAGGAGTGACATATGAATCGCCAATAGTTATGATAAACAATTAAATTAGTTAAATACGTGTCCTCCCTAATGCATATTGTTCTTGAATAAAACTTCTATTTTTATAAAGTACATAAAATTACAAAAGTCTCTTTGGGACATCCGACAAGGTATATAACTAATCTAACTTTAAAATAGTATATTTGTTGGATGATGCATAACCTAATTCGAATAACATTACGAGCAAAAATTTTATTTTTATGTGTTTGTTAATTTAAGTGTGTTGTTTTATTTGTTAGTCTTTCTCATTTCTCATTGAATTCCTACCTGCGTACCCTCTCTAGTCTCGGTGTGGATTCTCTGTTGTGCTGAAATGTACAGTTGCCCTTGCTGCCTCTCACAATCCACTAAAACTTTTGC
>NW_025952672.1:0-13035 GCF_023119035.1 Salvia hispanica | reverse complement strand
TCGCAGTTTCAAATATTGAGAAATAAAATTGTACTCCATTTTTTAAGACCAATTACTAAAAGATACTCCCCTGTCCCGCTTAAGATGACACGTTTTCCTTTTTAGTTTGTCCAATTAAGATGACACATTTTTTTTTTTTTGGTAACTTTCTCACAATTAATAAACTCAACCACTTTTTCTCATTTCTATTAAAATATCCATTTTTCTTTATCCTTCTACTTTAATACTTAAACCCACCTTATCTTTCTCCAATTAAACACTTTAACCAATAACTCCTAAAATCCCGTGCCGGCTAAGCAATGTGTCATCTTAGCCGGGACGGAGGGAGTACTATGAGAGCACCGTACAATTCTTCTTCCTTGAGACAAAAGGATTGTGTGAGGATTAAGAAATCTTTTTTACTTTAAATTAGGACAAAGGATCATGTTACAATTTGCAATCATTATTTTAAAATTGCATGGCCATGCATAGCATGGTTGTTAAAACTAGTTTAATATAATGGAACTCCAAAAAATTATGTTTATGCACGTAATATAATACTTCCTTCGTCCCGAACTCATTCCTACTCACATTTATTATAAAACTGTTAGCATGCCTTGAATTTGTATAGGATTAGGTTTCCTAGATGCGATTCCTCAAGAAAAAGGGGGGTTTTGGGGGAGCCCCAAAAAAAAGGGCTCCCAAAGAGGATGAAAAAGGGTGGACAACCCAGACAAAAAGGCCCACTCGACCATCATTGACCCTGCCGACGATGTTATCATCAAGGCGGATGGGGAAAACCCACGTTTTTGGGGCGAATTTGGAGAGCCCATCCCATTACAAAGGGCCCCAACCAACAATTTGCTTTAAGAAACGTTTTTTTTGGTTAACGAGAAGGGGTACGCCGGATCATGGGGGAAAATTTGAATAAAATTTTGCTAGATTTGCGAATGTTGAAGTTAAAGTGAGAAGCCCCAGGATCCGCTTTAATTTTGCTTGTGTCTGCCCAATCTTACGAAAATTTTTTTGAGTCTTTTATAAAATTTGGAAAGGAAACTTTTCGTTGGAGGATGTTTCGATTTTTTTTCTCCACATCAGAAAACCCACAACACCCGAGTTCAGCCAGGAAAGATCTGCCATCGGGATTTTTCCATTTGCAAAGGACAAAAAATTTTGGACGGGGAAAAAGGAACTAAAAAGGGTTTCAAAAGGTCCTAAAGGAAACCCCGGATGACACCCGCAGATATTGTAAAGAACCGGGGGGGCATTGGAAGGGCCCGATTGTCCAAGGATAAAGAAAAAAACCGGGCCCAAGAAGGAAGATTTTAAGGTTCTGAACGGGGGAGGGGGCAGACACAAATTCAAAAAAATTGGCCTTGGTTGCGGAGGGGCAACCCCCCTTTTTTAATGATGTGGGTTTTTGGGTTTCCGGGGGCGTCATACATCTTGTCCTAAATGGAGTATTTCAACACTTAAAAAGGCCAATCATCTCAGGTTTGGCTAAACGTAATCGAAGAGATAGAATCATTTTTGAAGAACTGATTTGGGAAATTTGGTTCCCCAAAAGGGGGAGAAAGATTGTTACTTGCAAATGGATTTTAAAGAAGGGGGAAAGGGCCCTTTCAGATGAGGGCATTAGATACAAGGCTCGTCTAGTTGCAAGAGGGTTCACAAAAGGGGGGGGTTGACTAAAATTGAGATATTCTCACCGGGGTGGGACTACTTCCTGAGTGTTATTTTGGATAGTTGCACATTATGATTTGGAGCTTGAGCAATTAGATGTAAAAGAGGGTTTTCCCCCACGGATTGTTTGGGGGGAGGATATCTAAGACTCAAAGAGGGATTTGGGGTTTCCCGGGGCAAGGAGGATTATGGGGCTTTAAGAAGCCCTTTGGATGGACAAAAGGGAACCCCCGAGGCGGGTAAAAAAGAGGCCCGACGGTTACTTTTGATCAAGGGGGGGATTAAGGGGGAGCCCGTATGATTGTTGTGTCTATCACAAAAAAGGGCGACGATGGTTCTATGGTCTATCTTGTTTTTTATATTGGATGATATGCCCCATAGGTCCAAAGGGCGGGGGTCAAAACAGGTTTTTAAAGCTCCCTTTGTGTTGAGTTTTATAGAAGGATTTGGGGGTTGGGAAAAAAATTTGGGAGGGGGATTTCAAGGGGATAGAGAAAGAAAAAAAGCTTTCTCCCAGAAGAGCTACATTGGGAAAATTTTGTCCCAAAATTTGGCATGTTCGCATCTAAGGCTATTTAACTAAGGGCCCTTAACATTCTTTTTCATTTGATCTTGCACCAAAACCCAAAATTGAGGAGGAGTACATGTCTGAGTCCCCTACTCTAATGCGGAGGGAGTTTTATGTACCATGGGTTGCACAGGGGGATATAGCGTCGTCGGCGTTGTTAAAAGGGGTTCAAGGGGAAAACCCCGGGGAAAAAAGAAAAGGGTAAAATTTGGAAGAGGATTTTTCGTTACTTGAAAAAAACTTTTCGATGTTGGTCTCATTTATGGAGGTGATACGCCCCGGGAAAATGGCCGGTTATTCCCATTTTGACTTCGGGAGATGTCAAAAGTAGAAGATCTATGACCGGGGGTTTTGTTTTCACTCTTAAAGGGTTTGGTTTTTAGTTGGGAAACCTTTGCCCTTTTGCTTACTTTTTATACTACCGCGAGTATATGGCATTGGGGGGAATTTTCTAAAAAGGGGAAAATGGTTGCAAAAAGGGGTAGTTGGTGATCTTTTTACATCAAGATCAAGGGGCCCTTTTTTTGGGGACAACGGGGGCTATTTGTTTAGCCCGGGTCAAGTCCATCATGAAAGGACTAAAGTTTTTGGGTGTGAGGTATCATTTTTAAGAGATGAGGGAAAAGAATTGAGGTGAAGAAAGTAGGTACTTTTCGATAATCCTGGGGATATGTTCACCAAGTCGGGCCCGCAGCAAGTTCCAACATTGTTTGGACTTCAGTTTTCATGAGTTTTGTTGCCCCCAGAGGGCAAAACCCGGCAAGAATGGAGAAGTTTGTTCCTGATGTTATGATGATGGTTCGCAAGGGGGAATTCAAGTCAAGGGGGAGATTTGTTAGTATGCCCTTTAATTTGTAAAAAGATTAGGTTTCCCAATTGGGATGGGGGTTATGTTTCCTGGCCCAAAATTGGGCTAATGTGTGTCTATATATAGGGGGGTTGGAAAACATAAATTTATCCCAAAAACCCCCCATAAAAACAATTTTTTCCCCCGTTTATGCCCCTGGGAGAAACCCAAAAATTGGGAACCACGTAAATTAGGGCATTTTCGTTTTTTTGTTTTCTCGATTCACAATTGCCCTATTTGTCATAACAAACTAATACTTTAAAAATAGGACCCCCATCCCACCAACTTTTTCAACACACTTTCCATTACATTTTTTAAAACCCGTCCGGGTTAAAAAGTGTCAAATATTCGGGACGGAGGGAGTATTATTTTTTTTGTAAGAAGTTTGGGGTTTAATTTTAATATCTATCATTAAAAAACCACCCCCCCCTTTTATCTAAGCCTATTTCATAAGTGAATTGCTAGACTACGCAAAAAATTAGTTCTTTTATTGCATTTTGTAATTTCTTGTGTATTTTTAAAATGATTAAATATTACAAACTAAAAAAAAGATTATGTAAAAAGATTTTTTTTCTTCCTTCCTTAAGGGTTAAGGCGAAACTATTTGGCACGGAGTTTAAAAAAGAGATATTAAGTGTGTTAATTAATAAAAAAAAAAAGGAATATCAAATTAATTTGAATTAATTCTAAATAACAAAAGACAGGGACCCGGTTCACCCCTTTTAAACCCGTTGGCGATGTAGGGAAATTTTCTATGTTTCTTTTCCTTTTTCATCCCGTTTCCAAATTAGTTCTCAATTTAATTCTAAACTGTGGAATAATGTAATGTCAACTTAGAGAAACATATGTAAAAACAAAATGATGTACTTACTCTATCAAAGCAATCCCCTCAATTTGAAATTCAAAATTTAGTCAAATATTCAAGTTTTTTTCCTTTTCTTTTTCACGGAATTTTTGAGTGGGTTTTTTTCCGTTTCAAAAGCATTAAAAGCATTCATCTATGTCTCGTTCAGTTTGCTCATGGCATCAAAAAAAACTGCGGCTTTCTTTTCACTGGGAAATCTAAAATAAATTTTCAGCACTCATTTTTTTTCATCCTCATCTTCACTGTTTATTCCTATTTCCTCTACAATTTTCTTTTTTTTTTGATTTTTTTTTTTGATCTACCAAAAGTCCTTGTCAATTTTCTTTTGCTGCTAATGTCAACAATCTTTAAATCTTTTTTGAGATATTGTTGGGATACCTAGTTCGCTTTTTTCCTTTTTGATTTAAAATCATGCATAATAAATCAATATCAATTAAACACAAAGATATTGTGAATAGCAAGTATCCCCTGTTTACCCCAAAAAAGGGGGCATTTTTCCCCCTCCGTTTTCCCCTTTAGCGGCCCCCTTTTACTTTCCTTTCCCCTTTTAAAAAGTAAAAAATAAATAGTTAAAAAATGGAGAAATAATAAGGAAAAAAATAAGTAGATAAAACTCTTCTCTATATTATTCTCTTTTTTTTTTTTAATATTTCTCCATTTTTCTATTTATTATCATTTTTATAAAACAAAAAGGGAAAAAAATCAATGGAAAAAGGGGGGGGAAAAAGTTATGTCAATAGATAAAAATTTTATAATAAATCAATGTCCCAAAAAGTATATCCCATATAGTTAAAAACAATCAATAATTAAATTTCATAATTAATATAAAAATAGGCCAAAAATTTAATAAGTATCCTTTTTATCCTTTTAAACCAAAAAAGCATACACTATGTCAACAATATACAATATCATGTAAAGACAAGTATATACCCCTTTATAGAAAACACAAGTATTTTATTATCTATGTCAATAGCTATTGTATAAAATGTCAATAAATTTAAAAAATTTAAACAAACCCTTACGGAAGGAGATGCTTGTTTTTTTTATTTAAAAATTGTTGATTCCTCACCCTTTTTCTTAATAAGAAAAAAAAAAATAAACATAAGAAAAAAAACCCAGTTTGTTTAATAACACTAAAATTAAAGCAATATTTAAAATTTGAATCAATTTTTAAACCTGAAGTTTTTTTCACCGTTTTGGTTGTAAGGTTTTCTTGATGGTTTTGGGGGACCATCGGCTTTCCCCGATTTGTTGTATTTAGTTCTTCGATTCTCATTATTAACACTTAGAGATGTGGAAAACTGACTTTGTAGGTCTAGGATTGGAGATTAATAACAATGCTTGATTGATTTTTTGAAGATTTGAAGAATTGTATAA
Source organism: Salvia hispanica (assembly GCF_023119035.1). Lineage (NCBI taxonomy): Eukaryota > Viridiplantae > Streptophyta > Magnoliopsida > Lamiales > Lamiaceae > Salvia > Salvia hispanica. Next base: position 7,716 of record NW_025952672.1, on the reverse strand, counting down.
GAGTACTTGCGAGAATTGCATAGAGTTTTAGAAGGCTAGAAGTGTTTTAGATCTAGTGAAATGCAAGCTTTTAATTTGCTACGCCATTTTATAAATTAAATGACAAAAATATAGCATTTAGTTGACATAATATACATCTTATTGACATTTTAGAAACCCGGTGGATGTGTGGGTGAAAATAGTCTTGATTCTGATTAAGGCAAAAAATCGACATAACGGGACCCATTAGCAATTATTTTAAATTAATTCATACATATTCCTATTAATTTTGCCAAATTGTTGAAAATTCAATTGTGAATAGTAACAATTGTGAAAAAAATCAAAGTTATCATTTACTCAACACCTGGACCTATATGAACATGTGATAGGGACATTGCAACTTTCCTTAAATTTTTAAAAAAATATATATTTAACCCCGGATTCGCGAGGATATGCAGCTCTTTGTTTTGTTAAAATCACGAGAATATGCACTTTCCAATTTGAAACTCTTTTCACTCTAATGAGGTGAGACTCATTCTTCAATTTTACCAATTTTGGATTAAAACCGTACCAAACCAAAAGTGCATATTCTTTGGGTACGGAGGAAAATTTCATTACGTACATTTAACTGCGAATTTTCAACTATATTTGCAGGAAACTGCCACGTGTAGGCTGATTTTATTGTGTGTATTTAATTTAATTTAATTATATTAATGGAAATAAAAGTTTTTTGAATTTATAGTAGTGGAAATTCGAGTTATGCATCAAATATGTTGGGATATTTGTATACCCAGCCATCATTTATATTTGAATCAGTTTGAAAAAATTACTTTTAATGACTTCAAAGAGAGAAATACTAGTGATTCTAGGATTATGCATGTCTACATTGGAGAGAAAAGAGATGGATGTTCAACTTATCTGAAAATAATGACAATAAAAATAATTGATACTAGAAAGTGAGAACAACAAAGATGGTGTTTATATTAACTCTGACTGTAGGACTTACAAGATGATAATTTTGATGGTTTTGAGAGGACAAATATTGATGGAGAAGTCATTTTGCTAACCAAGATTCTGTAGGACAGCAGCCAATGTAGTGAGATTCGGATATATGTTATTTTCGTGGGCTGTTCTGAGACTGATGAGAGTATAGATACGTAGAATGAACAAACAAAATTGGAGATTAGGATGGAGTTTCCTTAAAATTTTAATCAAATTTAAGAGTTACTGGGAAAATGCAATTGGGCAGAAGTGGAAATTAAGTTTCAACCCTAATAACAAACTGAGATGCAAAGCTTATTGCAGAGGGCTTGTATGATGTCAGGGATGACATCAAAGGTTGAAGATATTAAAAGTCATATCAATATTCAAGTAACATATCTCCCAATCACTCCCATAAAGAATGGCAGCCAAAATCACTAACCTCCACTAGATCAAGACTAGGATACAATTTCCTTTGGTGCAAGGTCCTTCATCCATTTGAGGAAAAAATCATCTACATTTGGCATCGAAGAAGTTGCAGAATCGGCTGAGGAATCCTTTTCACATTTCATCCATGAATAATCTGCCTTGTGAACCTCATTTTGTTTTATGAGACTCGATGATGACATTGTATGTTACACGATTAGGACCTCCATCTCTACCAGCAAACGTTTTACCTCCTCGAAAGACCCTTCTTGACAAAATGAACCAATGATCATATTATATATATGAACATGGTTGCTACACCATTTGTGGAAATTTGATTGAAAAGATGTCTCGCAATGCCATACACGAATTTTGCATAATCCATTTATGAGCATAGTAAATGACGTCAGGTAAATCCCTTTATCTTCAATCAGGCGCAACAATGAAACGGCCTCATTAATCATCTATTCCCTACAGCCCATCCAACAATGTAGTGTAAGTTTGCAAATCGGAGCGCAGTTGTTGGTCTTCCATATCCTCAAAAAGTTTCCAGCCCTCGGCAAATTTATTTATACTAAATAATCCATGTATCATGGTAGTATAAGTATAGTTATCTCGCACCGCCTTTTAGGGGGAATATCAAAAAAAAGAAGCTTCATCGGGCCCTTTTTTTAATACCCATTCAATAGGCTGTTGTAAATTACAATATTAGGGTACATCCTTTATCTTCAATCAGGCAACAATGAAACAGCCTTATCCATCCCCCCATTCTTACACAGCACATCCAACAATGTAGTGTAAGTATGCAAGTCAGGACAAAAACTTGTTGGGCTTCCATACCCTTAAAATTTTCCGCCCTCAACAAATCTATATTTACTAAATAATCCATGTATCAGGGTTTATAAGTATGTGTATCGGAAAAATTTTTACTAGGAATTTCAAGAAAAGAACCCAAAACCATAAACCCCCCTTCTTCAATACCCATTTAATAAGATCTTTAACAACGATGTGCAACCCCCTCTACCATGGAATCAATTTTTTTTCCCCTATCTATTTCACCCATACAAAATCCTAAGTGTACTATATATGACCACATCGGGGGAAATGTTTTTTCGTCATAATTTCCAATACATTTTAGCCTCTTCCATCTTCCCTTCCTTACAATATGCATCGATCAATATAGTGAAAATGCCTCCCAAAAATATCGTTGAATTGGCCATTTATTAATAAAATAAGTCTCCAACATGGTATCCCACCATTGTCACATAGTCCCCTTTAAACATGGTATTATATGTGACAACATTAGACATAAATAAATAAAAATAATTAAGATTTTTTTTAAAAATTAATAAATATACCTTATGCCAAATTTAAAAGTCCCAACACATTAAAAAAAAACATACTTATTAAATATTCATAATACAAAATTAAATGTCCGAAAACATTAAAAAAATTTCATTTAATTAAAAAATAATTCAAACATAATTTTAATAACATTAAAAATGATATTACTAATTACATGAATTATGAACAAAAATACAACAAACTTTATAATTAACCTATAAACTAATAAATAAAAAATTAATAAAATTATAATACAAAAATAATTTTGATATTTATATATAAATATTAAAACAAAAAGTATTATATAATAATAATAATAATAAAGAGTAACACACAATTAGATGACCTAAACACATTAAATAACATACCCAAATAGAAAAAAATATATAAGCCCAAAACGATTTATAAATTAGGCCCATACATTAAAAAATGCATGCCCAATTCGTATAAGTCCAAAACACAACAGATTAGTGGGGAATTATTTAATTAGACTATAGATTACCCTTAATTCACACACTTAAGGATTAAAACAATACTTTATACAACCTATATAAGCATTTTTCTGAATAGAAGTTGTCGGCGCCGATTTTGGAAACTCCTAGCTCATCTCCTCCGCCGGAAACGGCGTCTTCTACTTAAATCGCCGCCGATCGGACACTACTACACCTTATCGACTCCTTACCAAGACTAATCTCCAGATTTGCAACTACAATACCACCAAAACAACAACTCTAAACCTCTACAAAATCGACACTGAAAACCGACGGGAAATTTCTTCGCCGCTCGCTAACGACGCCTCCGTCGTCGGTTCAACGAAGACGACGGAGAGTTGCGGTAGACCACAGCAAGAATCCTTCTCTTAAGCTACTAAATCAGATCAACCGGTTTCATTACAGGTATATTTCAACCAAATTTTCCTAATCAATCAAAAAACGTTGAAGATTAGGTCTATTCTGACTTTATTAATTGTTTTTTTTTCAGAATCGGAGAAGGAGGGATGACCTTCGATGATTCAAAGAATAGATCGTAAGTATTGGAGAAAACAGACCACAAATATTTCGATATAGTTGTTTTAATCTACCAGATGAGATAAGTTGTGTGGATTTCAAACAAAGTTCATTGATTTAATATTTTTGTCAATTTCATTCTGGTACGTTGATAACAGACTATATTCAAGCAGAGATCTATACCCTGAAAATTGAAAAAAAAAAGGATATCACTATTAGGTTGCAAAATTTTGCAAATCATTGAATAAATGAGGATTTTAATGTATTTTCAGATTGTGTATAAGGCTTTTGTATATATTGCTGTGAAATGAAGATTACATAACCTTCTACCAAATTGAAAGTTATTGGAGATTAAATTGTTATGCATTCCCGATTCTTAAAAAAGTACTTACATTTGTCAATTGACAGGAAAGTGAAAGACAATGAAATATGCAAGAAGGAGAAGGATCAAAGGATATAGCAGCCAGTTCAGCAAGAAAATCAGAGGTATAATAATCACTTGAAGCATCAGTTGATACACCCTGATAGGAGCAACCCTTTATGATTGTAGAACTTCTTCACCTTTTTCATTGCAATAGCACAAAATCTGTTTAATTTTTCCTACTTTACAGTTGAATGATATATTTAAAGAAATTGTGTTGTTAAAGGGTGTTCATTTCAAAAGCAACAATAGGTTCCAACATGACCTTTGAGTTGCCAAAAGATAAGGATTTAGTGGTTCATATTAATCTTAAAACACATGAATATGCATGTTCAAAAAAATTTTGCAGAATTTTATTCAGCAGAAACTCATCTTTCCTACTTTACAGATGAATGATATATTTAAAGAAATTGTGTTGTTAAAAGGTGTTCATTTCAAAAGCAACACAGGTTCCAACATGCCTTTGAGTTGCCAAAAGATAAGGGTTTATGGTCTTAAAAACACTTGGATATGCATATTTAAAAAAAATTGCAGAATTTTATTCATATGTTGATATCTATGATCTGTTTCTAGAATTAAAGGTAATTTTGTAATTACTTTTTTACTCCTTAGAATAGTAACTTAATAGGTATGACATACTTTTAATGTGATTTGGTGTCAATATGGGTGTATCTGTTTTTAAGCATGCATCAAATTCTGAAAAATAAGAATTTAATTTGCACGAATCATGTGCTTTTAAATGCATTCATGCAAGCTTGCAATATATATGACCATGCTTGACTGATCTTTAGAAGTTTGTTGTTTGGTCCCAAAATAGATAATATTCTTAACTATTGATTAAAATAATAAACAGCAATTGATATTTTAAAAGAGAATATACTATAATCTGAATTTTATCAACACCTCTGTAATTTGTATGTTCAAATATTTTTTTAATTAACATAAAAAGTTTACTGTCATATTCTGCAGTGTTTTCTGAGTGCAAAAAGACTAAAATTAATGTTGTGAAGCCAAGGTAACTATTAAATCACCTAATATGTATGCCACACTTTGCTAATAACTGAGTTAATGTTGTCATTTTGGTGTCAATATGGCTCTTTGTAGAAAGCATAAGCAAATTCTGAAAACAAATATTTTACTTTGCATGATTCATGTGGTGTCAATATGACGGTTTGTAGAAAGCATAAGCAAATTCTGAAAACAAATAATTTACTTTGCCTGATTCATGTGATTTTGAATACAATGATGCTTGCTTGGAATATCTATGAGCCTATATTTGTGAACCAATTTTCTCGCATGCATTCTTTGGAAGAGAAGTTTGAATTTTGGTGCCCTATAAACAAAAAATTAGAAAATAGAAACATATATATTATATTAAACTTTCTATATTTCATGTATTCTGTTTTGGTAAACGTACCAGCATATCATGAAATACTACTTCCAAGTGCTATCATTGTTGTCTCTAGAATTGTATTCATAAACACGGATGCAACAACCCTTGATGGTGGTGTTGTAACTTTAGGTAGAAGATTGTCCTGCAACTAATGAATGTTGTCATTGTTTGAGATACAATGCTTTCTGCTATTGAAAAGAAATATTCAAAAATCAGTGACTAATTTAAAGAATGTATGCAGTATTTAAACTAACAGCCTATTTTGTGCAGGAAATGATCCCAATAGATTGCAAATAGAAGTGGCAAAAAAGGCAAATCATTGAACACAAATTCTAAAATGAGGTCAGTGCCTTTTTATGAGAATCAACAGATCACTTAAATTGAATAAGACTGTGTATTAAGTTCAGAAACAGGAACAAATAATTTCATTCATTAGTTGCAGGAACTTCGTGATCCAGAATATGAATGAGAGATGGCACTCAAGATTTCACAGATGAGGTGCATCACAGCAATGACAAATACAGGTTAGAAAACTACCTTCATTGTGTTGTGCTGTGCTAAGTAGTTATGGAAACTTATAAAAACATAAGTAACATTTAGACATAATATGAAACTATAACAGAAAAAAATAGTGATAAAGCAGAAATGGCAAACTGAATGAAATACATTAAGAATAAAGACTGCAGATTCATAGAAGAATACATAAATAATAAATGAGCAGTGCTTTAAGTGAGAATAGATGAATTAAGAAAAAGAAAGATTCTGAACTATTTCTGATGATGATTCTGCTGAATGATTTTGGTTGAGAGAGTTTAGTGAGAGTGAATGAAGGAGTGAGTGGAAGGGGGTATTTATAGTGCTCACCTCTTAAGCATGCTTGTTGGAAAATTGTGCATGTTCCCAAAAAAAACATAATCATGAGAGACCTTCCACATAACAACTATTTTCTATTTATAAAAAATAGTATCTAATAATAATATTCCAGACTTAAAATACTTTAACAACTTGCATGCCAAATATTGATACAAAGTCTTTTACACTTATATTCATATTAATATTAATATTATTTACTATTAATACGAATATAAGTTAAATATTACAGATTCATGTCTCATACATTAATATTAATATCAATACGAATATGAATATAAGTTAAATATTACAGATTCATGTCTCATAAATTTGGCCTATTTAATTTCATAAGTCATCAATATTTTAAGGTCATTTAAGGCCCAATTCATTTCAGCAACTATTAACTTCACTTGTATTATATATAGGTGACTTGTTGAGTTAAAAAAAAAACCAACCCTAAAAATATAATAGCCGCCTCTCACTCTCAACTCTTCAGAAAAAGGAAAGAGAAGGAAAAGAAAAGCGGCCTCTCTCTCTTCACTCTACAATCATTATAGAGAGAAGATAACATTGCAAGCATGGGCGGCTACAATCAAGACAAAGGTATGTAATTCTTTCTTTTCAAGCTATGTCCTATATCTATATTTGACAACATAGTCATATCTAACTTACATGAGCATAATGTTGATGAGGTATTAGAGATTATAAGAGTCAGATTTCAAATACAATTACTAATCTTTGCAAATATTAATTCTAGAATGCTTTGCAAATCCTATCATCTATTTATATAATAAGATGTATTATTTCTCCAATTTCTTTTCACAAACGAATTCAATGCTTAGTTTTCAAAATATATATACTACTCCCTTGATAGGTTTTTCATTTAGTATGGTTCCTACTCTCTCCGTCGCTCTCTCTCTCTCTTATTTTTCATGTTCTAAAATTTTAATTTCATTCTCTCTTTCTTTCTCTTTTTTTTCATGTTCTAAAATTGTAACAAACAAAATACTTTACGGAGAATGGAGAGATCAAGCATTTCTAATCACGGTCACAACTTAGCATTAAACACAAAAGGAAACTTAATTCATGTAGGCTTAAATTCAGATAACATTATCAGCATGTAGCCCAAATATGAAGATCTTTATGATTGAAGAAGGTCAAAACTATAGAAAAAACCAATCTTACAAGTAATATAGGTTCAAATATGTTTTCATCAAATATGAAAACAATAAGGACAAAAAGCAAAAGTAAACTCGAATGCATGGAATACGCATTTGGTTTGGATCCTTTAAACAGTGGCATTGCGCATCAAA
>NW_025952671.1:0-1000 GCF_023119035.1 Salvia hispanica | reverse complement strand
CTGGACTTGTTTCACTAAACTATGTATCGATTCGACCAAAGCTCAGCACCAATTCATCACACTCAACGAAAAAGGTAACTTTCGTCTTTTTTTTTTAAACAAAAGTTTAAAGTGTGAGTTTTTATGTGAAAAGTTTAAGAGGTTGAAGGGAAGGAATAACTCTTTAAGTTGGCCTTTAGGATTTTATCATCAAAGAACATAGAATGCTTTAAAAGAACTGTCCCTTGGGAACTTAGTTCGAATTTAGAATGATATGTATGATTTTATCATTGCTTTCCTAAGCAACGAAAACAAAGTGAATGACGTAACAAGGAGTCTTTTAGTACACAGAAGAAACGAACGAGATTAAAGAAGAATGTTGTTATTACTTAAAAGCATGGACTGATCTTATCTCTCAATTGTTCTAAACCTTGAGGACATTTGAGTCGACTAATGTCTTAATTCTCGAGAGTGAGTGAAACCAACTGATACCCATTATCTGTTAAACTTCTTTCCCAATGCTAGACCGTGACATAAGTTCACTAGAAATATCATCATAAAACCAGCCTCGACGAGGTGCCAACACTAAGCTAAAGTTGTTCTAGATCTAAGTCCTCTTAGAATCCAAATTATATGTACAATGTCATGAGAAACCAAATGTCGAACGATGACGGACAAGAACGAGTTTGAGGCAGGTCTATCGCGCCCACGAGTCTAAGAGTGATGTAGGAAGTCGTTTTAAACAAATAATAATAATAAAATCTCCAGCAGGAACGTCATCGGAATGAGGTGAGTCTATATACTCAGTAAAGATAGACCGACGAGAAGAAGCTATACGAAACTCCTTGGAATTTGTGATAATAGCATCGCGCTATCCCAAAGATCTTTTCTACATTCCGGCTTCCAATTTTTTTTCACGGAAATGACTGTTGTGGCCTACCAAAACTACTACGAATATGTGATCATCAACCAAAGTTACCAGATCTCAATTTGGAGCCTAAGATTTACCCAGATTCATCCC
>NW_025952670.1:0-1569 GCF_023119035.1 Salvia hispanica | reverse complement strand
TTGTACCTTTTTCTACACATTCTTAACAAAATGGTCAACATACCAACATAATAGAGAAGTAGATATAAACACGTCCAATAATAGACAAAATATGATCAAATTCATACATAACCACCCTCTAAAACTATGTAAAATCCAAGTATGTCAACTCCCCCAAACTTAATTAATTGCTAGTCCTCGAGCAATGAAGAAAAAGAACTAAAAGAAGACTTGGATTTAAAGGGGTTTAGACATCATCATTGTTTCAAAGAGTATGGAATACAAGAGCATATCAAAATACAAATTCTATAAAGTCAAGCCGTCGAGTGCACTTTTACTACTAACTCGTATATCACCTTGGATTCATGCTTCTCTCAAGATATGTGTATGTGTATCTCACTCTCAAAAGTGTATGTATAGAAATAATACTCTCAAATCAAAATACAAGTAGTGTTTACCATAGGCTTGTTCCAAATCAAACATCTCATCTACTAGAATGTGAATGTGAATCTAAAATTAGAAAGGACTTATTAAGGTTGTAACGTGGCTCTTTGGACGGTAGGGAAAATTTAGGCTAAAGTGGCTGAAAAGTAAGAGAAGCACAAGTACTCGCATATTACAAATCCCAACAAAAGACCATTTCCCATAACAAATCTCAGATAAGTAAGACTTTGTCGAACTTCTTCCTCCCATCCGGTCCCCACTTATTTAGAAACCCAACCAATAACTCTTCTAGACTTCGTCTAGCTTATACCTCCACAAATTTATTGTTTTTTTTTCCTTATTCCTCTAGACTTCGTCTAGCTTATACCTCCATTATATTTTTTTTTTTTTACAACGCCCCATATGTGCTTCCAAGTTTGTAGGCTTATCACTCTTGACGGTGACTTAACAAATATTTGACATTGTGACACTTTTTAGGCTAGGAGGGCTAACTAGGGATTAAGACAAAAATATATACACTTGTGAAGGGGAGAACAAAGAATGCCTAACGTCATCTCCTAAATTCACATTCACTATGTAGATTTAATATGATTAGGAGCAAGTTCTAGAAACAACAACAAGCATATGATAAAAAAAAATCACACAAAAAAAGAAGTTTTGGCTCAAATCTCACTCGGGTAATAGCATGAATCAAGGCAAACAAGCAATTCGTTACTTATGCACCTATTACTCAAACTCTTAAGTCAAAGACCATGATAGCTTAAAAGATGGATGATGTTTTTATCATTAACAACTAGTCTTTACCCCAAGAAACCAAATTTTTTTCAATTCAAGCCTCAAAATTTTCAATCAATCACAACCAAACAAAACAATTCTATCCTAAAACAAAATAAAAAGCAACAAAAGACAACTAATCAATCTAAAGCAATAAGATAAGTACCTCGTTAGTATCCCTATCCACCATATCATCCCCCCAAACTTATTCAAAGCTATGCAAAGAATAAGTTTAAAAAGTTGGTGGAGAAGGGAGACTTACATGGTATGCAAGCAACACAAAACACACCAAAAACAAACTAAAACGATAAAATTAAATGTTACCTACTACGGGTTACCTCCCCTACAGTGCCTTTGGTTATCGTCATTGGC
>NW_025952669.1:0-11000 GCF_023119035.1 Salvia hispanica | reverse complement strand
TATGGATTTATTCCAAGATAAATCCTAGATGAATTAGGATAAACATTTATATTAATTTATTTTATCCTATGGATTTGAATAGATTTAATTCTATTAAGACAAATCTTAGATGGATTAAAATAAGTATTAATCCAAGTTATCCTTATCTTTTGGATTTATGTCCTAGATAGATTAGGATGTTAATGATATATAAGAAAATCCTTATTTAAATTGGATTTAGATAAATTTATTTATCTAAGAAATCCTGAGTAATGTATGATATATTTTGGATGTCTATTCTAAATAGAATTAAGATTTGTATAAATCTTGATTCATTGGATTTTATTTTTATCTTATGGATTATGATGGAAGTGTTTCTATCTAGTAATATCCTAGTACGATTTAAATAATGATAATCCTAGATCAACGTTATCTTGAATTGTAGGATTTGATATTATCGAAATAAAATCTAGAATAATCCTAAGTGGATTTAGATAGTTGACTCTATCTTGATAAATACTAAATGAATTTGGATAATTATTATCCAAGATAAAACTTAATTATTTAATTGATTCTCCCTGGACTAGATTAAATAATTTTCGATAATTATCTTGTGTGTTTAAATGCCATGCATTAAATGGATTTATCTGTTTATTTGGTGTTTATCTATTTTAAACCTCTTTTAGAGAAGGACAATGACTTAAATGGCAATCTGACTTCTAAATAAGGAATCTTGATCCAGTTAGGGTTTGTTGCAGTGAGAGCTATTAATGCTAAACTATTGTTTAATGGTTGATGTTTAAGGCATCATAGTATTAAAACAATAATAGTGCAACAAGATTGAGTATTAAAACAACACATCAAATTCTTAAATAATGAATGATAAAGTATTTATGGCTCTTAGTCTTAAGGCCAAAAAAATACTTAGATTGTTGGAAGCTGATCAAGGCTATCAAGATTTTAACATTTTGTTAAATAGCTTGAGTTGAGAAAGTTTTTTGCCCAATTGTTAAATCATTATTTTCAAAAATTGAATACTTATAAAGCACAAAAAAAAGTAAAAGTCTCAATGTTTTATGATAAGTCTTTTTAAGCCTTTTCGATCGATGTTTTAAATGATTTTTTCCCTTTTGTTTAATGTATGGGATTGGGATCAAGTCAAGAAGAGATTAAAGGGACGCAAGTGAAAAGAGCCGGAAATGGGCAATCGCGGATGCATGCTAGAGAAAACCAGAGGGAGAAGAGTCCCGGATATCATTAAAAAGGGAGAAAAGTCAAATCTGAAGTCTCCCCAAAAAAAAAAGGGGAGCCCTAAAAAGACCCGCTGAGGGGAAAAAGGGAGGGGGTCGAGCGCAAGCTCTGGCTCATACCCCTTAGTAGAATTTCTTAGAAGATTAGTCCTTGATTACCCAAACCTCGTTCTTCGCCAAGATTCATTGACCCCCAAGGTCCTAAAAATCATTTTCATTCGCCGTTTGTCAAAAAATAGGAACACCCGGAGTTAAACAATCGTTATTTGTTTTTTAGTTTATTTTACCTACTTTCTTCGTAGACTTTGGAAACATTTATCTTTGTTTTTTGAAGTCTTTGAAGATCCAAACGTTTAAATTATGAAATTTCTATTGAATGTCTCTTTGGTTTAGTTTTCTTCATTCGCCTGGAAAGTTAGATTTAGTTATCGCTTTTTAATTTTTAAATGGGTGCATGTTTTTTTTATAAGCTGACTGGTTGTTGACGAATTTTATAGTTATGTTTCCCGGGGTTTTGTGCATGAATTTTCTTTGGTGGGGATCACCACCTTTCGACAAAAAAGGGGTTACCAATTGTTCATCTTAAGTTAAACATTTTAATCGATGGGTCTGAGTTTGGTTTTGAATCGAGTTTAGTCAGGGTTTGGTTCATATGATTTTTAAAATTGGGAAGAAAACGCAAAAACAACTTTTCTTTGGGCCACTTTTCCTTTTTTAAATTTTCTTTTTCTTTTTTTTCCCACTTTTCCTTTTACCTTCCATTTTCGGGAACCCCCACCGAATGTCTTTTGCTAAATTTTCTTTAACCCTTTTCCCGAAGGTGCCGGGGAAAACTTTTCCCCTAACAAATCACATAATTTTCGGATCTATTTAGCCAAAATTTTTTAGAAAAAGAATTATCACATTATCATGCTCATAACTTAATTAATCATGCTTTAAGAATATTGAAACCTAAAACATGTTTTTCTACGGGCGAAAATACCAATTAATTCCCCAAAAGATTGAAGATGGCTGCTTCTTACTCCGTGATGCTTTAGTACTAAACCACAAATCTTCTCTCGGTTCCGGCTGTATCCCAATATCGGTGTGGGCTGATCTTACTAGAATACTAGGACTTAAATAAAGAAGAGAAGAAATCCTTTTGGAATAGGAGAGGAATTCGAAAATTCCTCGACTTGAAGGAAAATTTTTGAAAATTTACAAATAAAATTTGTTTTTGTCTCCTTTATTCTCCTATTTATATTAAGTTCCTTTTGGCCCGAGACGGATCTATGGAAGGTTTTGGATATGGGCTCATCCCAAATTTTCTTTTTACTAATTTTGAACCCAAAAATTTAATATAAGTTATAATTGGAATATTACGAACACCACTTCTGAAAAATAAATTTAACTCTCCCCATCCAAATCCAAAAATTTCAAATTGGGTTTAACTTTCATTTCCGTGCTTAAGATTAAAATGTCCATTAATTAATTAATGTCCTATTGACTTAATTAATTAACTTCTTTTTAATTCGAGTGGACTTGCATGAAACGCTTATTTATTATTCATAGAGTAATCACACTCCAACTAGCTAGGTTCCCAATAATAAAACCTTGTTTCGCGCTCCTCTTGAGGACATTATCAACGAGACTCGCTCAAAGATTAAAATAATAGCAATCCTAGCACCGCTAGTATGATCACCACACCATATATCGGATAATTGGGTTACGAAAAACCGACCTTTGATAAGTCAAAGTAGTGCATAATCAATCGTATCTCAATGCTAACCTACATTGATTAAGAAAAAATATTTATCAAGACCTCGCCTTTCGTAGATAGCCTAAGGCAAGTCTTGCGTTGATCCGTTCTGCTTTTCCACAATGTCATCTTATTTGTAGAGCAGAAAAATGCGTGACATTGCAACCTTTCTCGATGGATAGTCAAATTCCATCTAGGTTGTGAAATTCATCTTTTTCTTTGTTTAGAAGCCGTTTACCTTAAAGTGGACGCGCCCACAACGGTCTCTTAAAACAAAAAACTTAGACTTTGTTAAGTTAACTTATACATTAAACATGCATTAACATCCATTAAATGTAAAACATAACAACATTATGACAAAAATAATCTGTTTTATTTATTGGAAAATAAAATAAGAGTTTTACAGTATTCAATCACTCGAAACGTGATTTCTAGTATACAAACTAACGGTTGTTCCAGCACGTGTTGGAAAAGTGTCGAAGAAATTGGAGTTGTGTCTTGAGGCATGTTTTAGGTTTTGTCCCCGAATGATGTAAGATTATAAGTTACGAAATCTTCAAAGATATAATTCTTGTATGAAGAAGATCATGAGATGAACTACAAGCCTAACGCGTGATGACTCTCAAAATAAAGAGAGATATCGAGATTTTCCACATTACCCGAAGTCGTACCATTAGAAACTTTGCACTAATAAATCAACTTCGAGTACCTAAGATTGTAAGAACCGTATCTAGAGTGGGAGGCGTTCCAACGGAACACAGCAAGTTCATGGGTCTAAGAGTGTCGTAAGACTCAGTCTTAGACTAACTTAACATAACCCCTTTAATTTTCAATGTAGTTTTGGGTTAATTGGATAACCATCTTTAAAAAATTTTGATGATTCCATATTACAATCTAAGATAGACAACATTTTTTTAAAGACTTGCAATACTACCAGGGCTTTGTCGGCCTGGGAAAAATTTCTTTGCAAGTGTAAATGTGGATCTCAAATGGCTAGACAATGACAATGGGTTATCCCCAAAGAAATTCTTTTCCCGTTTCCTCGGTCCCATTTATTCAAATCATATTGTCTATTAGAACTTACATAAATTAGAATGTATGTATTATGATTGTCAAGACCCTTTAAATAAAGTTTTGGGGAAAAATTCATCTACTAGAACATTCAAATTTGGAATGTAATTAAGGGCGAAAATGCATGTTTGGGAAGTAAATGCCCCTTCGTGGTCTTGGCAAGCATCTAAATCGGAGTATATGTTTTTTATCGAAATTGTCAAATATTTGGTTTTGATTTGGTTTTCCAAAAAGGCCGTAAGCACAAGGAAGTTGAAAGTGATTAATATGGTATTATTGGTACTCTACGATGATGAAATCTACAAAAGTTGCAAAAGTAAGATTCGGTAAAAAAAACCGGTTTTCCAGTTTAAGATAAAGGTTTTAAAAAGAGAAATTTTAATTACATTTTTAAAGATCTAAGTCCTTTTAAGTTTGCTAGAAATAATGTTGAGATTCTCTTGGGAACCTTATTCTACACATTTTGGAACATTTTAGCATTAGATATTATAAAAAAGGTTTATAACTTTCAAGATGGAATTGTTTTTGTTTTAGAAAAGTGTCGTTTGACGCTTAGTGAGATCAAAAATTTAAAGGAGACTAGTTTTAGATAGTTTTTCCCCATGTATGCTAAATTGTCCCAAAATTTTTATTAGTTGTGTTTATGCATGACAAGCATATATCTATTAACCATGGCAAAGGATTTTGATTGAGGAAAGGGAATACCATATCTTGAAAAAGACTAATTGTTATATTCTAGTTTCCCAAACCATTCATGTAATGCCCTTGGGGGTTACCCGACTTATTTTTATGACTAATGGGTGATTGAGTAAGTCACCCCTCCGAATATGTGTTTATTGGAGTATTTTCCCTAATAGCTTTAATCGTAATTTTGGTATGCCATGAGTATTACACCCGGGAGAACCCCCAAGTAAAGGTAATTTTCGGGACACGCGAGCTAAAAAAAGCTAAGCAATCACAAAGGAGATGAAATTAATTAGAGATCAAGTACAAAAAGGCCATTATGGTGGAAAAGATATGATCGAGAAAAAACCCAAAACGATTTTTCACATAAAATCCCTTTTTTGTGGCAACATGTTCAAACATGATGTGAAATGAAGGGTTCGATATATCTAGTCCCAAAGGGCCCCTTTGGTATTTTAGAGAGTTTTTTGGGGATCCCCGAAAGCATGTTTTTAAATATAATGGGAGATTGTTAGGTTTTGGGAACCAAAAGCATGTTTTGAGCATGGCGCTCAAATAGAATTTTTGCTTGTAAAAAGAAACCCCAAAAATTCACTTTTTAAACCCAAAGATTATTCGGCGGTTTTTTCAAAAAATCGGAAAATTATTCAGGTTTTTTTGTGCATTTAGAAGATGTTTTATAAACATTTGAATGTATAAGAAGAAACAAAGTCTAAATCTTTTTTTTTAGTACGGTTTGGGCGTCTCCACTTTGGTAACCAATGAGGTTAGTGTTTTAAAAAAAAAGAAAAGTTTCACAACCCCCATAAAAATTTATTTTCCCATTTTAAAGGTTGGAAAAGTCCCTGATTATTTCTAAGCCTTTTCCCAAATAAAATGACGTTTGTGGTATAACCTTGGGAAAGGGTCTAACAAAAAAAAACGTGTCTTTATCTTTTTCTTGAAAATTTTGGTCTTGATAAATAACTATTTCTTAATCTACATTAAGTTTGATTGAGGGATACGGTTTTATTATGCACTACTTTGACTTATCAAAAAGGTGCGAAAATTTTACAACCCAATAATCCCCATATATTGGGGAGTGCCCATTAATACCCCCGGGCTTGGGGTTCTTTTTATGTTAATCGTCCAGGGAGTCTCGTTTGATAATGTCCTCAAAGGAGCCCCGAACAAGGTTTTATTATTCAAAACTAGCCGGGTTTGGGGTTTTTTTACCTATGAATAATAAATAAAAGGAAAATAAGTCCATTCTTGGGAAATTTAAAAAGATGTTAATTAATTAAGTCCATAGCGGGTTTAAATTTAAATTTAAAGGATATTTATATCTTAAGCGGGAAAAAAAAATAATATAAATAATGGAAACCCATTACTTGTAATTTCGGATTTGGATGGGGACCCAAAAAAAATTTCCTTGTAATCTCTTTAAAATTTTAATATAAGCTTATATTAAATTGTGGGTTCAATTTAATTAGTAAAAACTTTTAGGGGGAGCCCAAAAATCCAAAAAACCCTTTTATAGATTCCCCGTTCTGGGCCCAAGGGAAATTAATATAAAAGGGGAATAAAGGAGACGGAAAAAACCAAATTTTATTTTTTGTAATTTTCGAAAATCTCCAAAATTTTTTGGGGGAATTTAACCCTTTTCCTATTCCCAAAAAGGGTTTCTTTGTCTTCTTTATTTATCCCAAAATTTTGATAAGATCCCCCACCGATATGAGATACAAATTTGGGAACCTTAAAAATCCGGGGGTCTAGTATTGAAGATCATCACGGGAGAAGGCGCGAAAACAATCGTCGATTCTTTGGAGAATCAAACGGTAACCCTAAACCGTAGAAATCATGTTTGGGGTTTATATTTTCTAAGCATGAATTATTTGCGTTCTAGCATGAAATTTTCCCTTTAACAGGGAATTTTGATTAATCGAAATCACAATAGATCCTTTTTGGGGTTTATTTTTTTTGTACAATTTCCTTTCCTTTTTAAGGGGGGAAAAAAACCCCCAAAGGATCCCCGGCGCCTTTTTCCTGGGTATTTTAAACCGAAAAGATAAATATCCCCCTTTTGCCCGATCGAGACGGCAATTTGCATAATTTGTCATATAATCGGTTTTAATTTTGGATCTGGGGATGTTTTTTGGAATCACCCAAATTCAGGGGAATATCTCCCGGATCACCAAACCAAAATGAAGAACACTAATTAAAAAAATAATTCCCAAAATTCTCCCCTTTCATAATAAATTAATTTAAAAATTTTTTTTGTGTGGCAAAACGGACCACTATTTAATGAAAAGGGAGGGGGCGTTTGCATCTCATTTCTTTTTTAAAAAATCTCAATTGATCATGGTTTATATATATATATATATATATAAAGAGAAAAAGAGAGAGAGTTTGATCAATGTCAACCCAAATTTTTAAAAGCCAACCCAGAGCCCAAATTTCCGGCCATTAGATCTATTTTTTTTTATGAGATGTTTCCAATTAAAAATTTTTTTCGCCCTACAAGCCCTTTTACTTCATTGTATAGGTTTATTACTTCATTCTTTACGTAAAAATTGAAACTACAACATGTTTTTACTTGCTTCCAGGAGTGTTGAAATGATTCAACATATGCTTCATTCAAATTCATTGCGTGGGTTTTTGCTTGATTAACATTTTAAAATGCAATTTATTCAAGTGAGTTTATTACTTCATTCAAAACGTTATTACTTCATTGGATAAGATTTTTACTTCATTCATAGGACTTCAAATCTTCTCCCATCTTCATTCCAATAATTTATTACATTATTCCTTTGTGTTTATTAAACCATATTAGCGCCATGGCGGTGGTGATAGATATTGTAGAGAGAAAGAACGACACGACGGAGAAACCACATTTAGTCGGAATGAGTAAAACCTACTAGAATGAAGTAATATATTCTAGCGAAGTTAAATCTTCGTTACATGTTAGTATGACTTATTTACCTTGGATAAGTAAAATAGGTTCGTGATGAAGCGAAAATAATTTATAAATTTACGTATCTTATCCATAAAAAACTAGATCTAAAAGGACTAATTTGGTAGGGTTGGTGGTTGGTCTTTAGAGTGGATTTGTGGATAATGAGACTCTCTTTCTCTTCCTATATATATATATATATGGTCTTGTTAGGATGAGATTTTTGGGCATAATTTAGAAATGAGATGCAATCTCATACTAATTCAAAGATTAACTTAATGTCAACAACTATCACATTATGTCAACATGGGGGTATAATTTCGTTTATTAAATTGTATTTGAAATCATTTTTAAAAACCTCTAAAACTTATCAAAGTCTTAATCTTTACTTAAATCTTCAAATCTTCAAATTTTCATTCAAATCTTCAAATCTTCAACATTCAATAAAATAACACTTATTAAAATGTCAACAACTAAAAAATAACAATTATAATTAGCATATCAATACCAAAAAATTCGAATGTCAACGACTGCTATTAAAATGTCAACAACTAACAAATAATACTTACAATTCACATATCAATACCGATAATATCGAATGTCAACAACTGTATTAAAATGTCAATAACCAACAAATAACACTTATAATTCAATATCAATGGGGAATATCTAATGTCAACAACTGTATTAAAATGTCAACAACTAACAAATAGTAATACTTACAATTCACATATCAATACCGATAATATCGAATGTCAACAACTTTATTAAAATGTCAACAACTAACAAATAACTTATAATTCACATATCAATATCGAGAATATCGAATGTCAACAACTGTATTAAAATGTCAACAACTAACAAATAACACTTATAATTCACATATCAATATCGAGAAAATCAATGTCAACAACTCGTATTAAAATGTCAACAACTAACAAATAACACTTATAATTGACATATCAATACGAAAATACGAATTCAACAACCATTAAAATGTCAACAATAAAAAAAAACACTTTCAATTGACATATCAATGAGAATATCGAATGTCAACAACTTTTAAAATTTTTAAAAAAAAACCATAATTGACGTATAAATGAAAATCGGAAGTAAAATTTCGTATTAAAATTAAAACTAAAAAAATAACACTTACAATTGACTTTCAATGAGAATATCGAATGTCAACAACTAAAAAATAACACTAATAATTCCATTCAATGAAAATATCAAATTCACAACTAAAACAAAATTAAAAATTGAATATCCCGGTTAAGGGACCCCTTTATTTAGGTGAATCTCCTCCCCTCATCACCCTACATCAATCATTAACAAGAAAAAAAAAAAAAGTTTGGGACATCATTAATCATCAAATAAAAGTTAATCATCATTTTGGGTAATCTTTTCCGGACTCACACGGAGGAACTCCAATGGAAAATCCGAAAAACGAGCTCAACGAATGAACCGGTTTTTTTTTTTTTCCATACTTTCCCTTTCGATGTAGAAATGCAAGAAGAATAATTCAATCCCCTTTCGGTAGGGGAATCGCTTGGGGGAAGCTGGGGCTCTTGGCTTTCTACCATCTTTCTCGACAACATTCTCCAATCTCAAATCCCCCAGGGGCGTTCTTGGCTATCCCATCAATATCACTCTTAACTTCTTTTTTTATCTTCCAATCATCATTCTTGCCCTCAATCCCTCAAAATTCCCAAACATGAATAACGTTAAAACACCCAAAAAGACAAAAATCTTGAGAAAATTAAACTTCCCAAAACGGCTTTTAAAATTTGGAGGAAAGAAACCCCTATTTGGTTGTTCATCATCCCTTCCCTTTTGTCTTCTCCCCATCTTCCAATTGGTCAAAAACGATCAAGTTCCCAACGTCTTGTATCAAACCTCAAAATCAAGCTCAAATTTTATCGCCTCGTGCCCCAAACTCATCCCTCTTCCGATTATTACAAATTGGGCATCTTTCCTTTGGGGGAAATGCAAACCAAAACCTACATTATTAGACTAAAATGTTACATTATTGTACTAAAATAGTACATTATTAGCTAAGTTACATTATTTGACTAGCAATCTACATTACTAGATGACACGTGGCATTAATCTAACGGTTACATTACAAGATCCAATGACTGAGATTTGTTTTAATTTTTGACAGAATTTCACTTATTGATCTGAACACGTCCATATATATATATATATATATATATATATATATATATATGCGATCATATCATAACTCATATTTATGTGATAACCTAATAACCCTATCATTTTATGGGTCAAAAGTATCATTTTTACTAAAAATGATATTTTTTCATCATGCATAAAATGATACTTTTATTCCATAAAATGATATTCTATTCCATAAAATGATATTTTTCGTCCATAAAATGAGGGTTATTAGGTTATCACCATAAATATGGGTTATGATATGATCACATCCATATATATATATATATATATATATATATATATATATATATATATATATATATGTATATGAGGTGGACGTAAAGTAGGAATCCTTTGCACCCTAAGTGTCCTATTTCCTTCTTAATCTCAGCCCTTGGATCCTTGAATTGGATGGTTATGATCAATGCATTATTAGTCTATATTGTTGCATTATTAGCCGTTGTGCATTATTAGAATGAAAATGTGCATTATTAGTCTATAATGTTGCATTATTAGCCGCTGTGCATTATTAGAATGAAAATGTGCATTATTAAATGACACGTGGCATTAATCTAACCGTCAGATGACAAAATCGTGGGGCTAGGATTAAGAAGGAAAAAGGACAAAAGATATGAAAAGGATTTGAATATATCCCTATATAGGGATGTGCTAAGATGACAACCCTCTTTATTGTAACACCATACCATCATTTTAGGCCATTGGATCTGAAAATCGTGTGCTTGTCATGCTGCCACGTGTAAAAACACGGAGGGGTAAAATAGGAAATTTCTAATTTTACGTTACCAGCATTGCAGTGCTGTTCATTGAATATTGCAGTCTTACCACAACAATATTGCAGTTTACCACGACTGCAATATCTAATACAGTAGACTGCAAACCCGTGTTTTTTCACGAAACTTAATCCTAGGCGTCCATAGACGAGATCTAACGGACTATATTGGTGGTATGGTGTTATCCTATCTATGGTGGCACCATAGTGCACCCCTATATATATATATATATATATATATATATATATATATAGTTTTCATATCGAGTATCATTTAATTATTTCTATCTCATTACTCATATCATGCACATCTTTGTCGTAACTTTCGGCTACGCCGATATAAAAAATGAGCCCAACAATTGTTACCAATATATT
>NW_025952668.1:0-1000 GCF_023119035.1 Salvia hispanica | reverse complement strand
CGATCCTGCCCCGTAGAAACTTCACTTATGCCCTCCAAGCAAAAGATCAGATAGGGACTTACTTCTACTACCCATCGCTTGGACTCCATAAGGCTGCTGGAGGATATGGGAGCATCAAAATCTACAGTCGTCCTCAAATTCCTGTACCATTCCCCCCACCTGCTGGGGATCATGTTGTACTTGCTGGGGATTGGTACAAGAGAAGTCAGAGAGTAAGCCAATCTTTTGACATTTGTGTTTTGATGGAATCACTGCACATCTTTCTCACAAATCATGTTCTTGCAGCAACTGAGATATTTTGTGAATGGTGGTCACACTCTCCCCTTCCCTGATGGCATCGTTATCAACGGTCGTGGTTGGAATGGATACACATTCACTGTTGAACAAGGTGATTTAACTTCAACTAACCGAACTTAGAAGCTAAAAGTAGTAGCTCTTGCATATCTTTAGCATGCCTTTTCTGTCTTTGTGAACACAAAGTCTCAACTATTTTACAGGTAAAACATACAGATTCAGGATAACGAATGTTGGGACTGCTACATCCCTCAACTTCAGGATTCAAGGGCACTTGATGAAGCTGGTGGAAGTAGAAGGATCCCACACAGTCCAGAACACTTACTCCTCTCTGGATGTCCATCTAGGCCAGTCTTACTCAGTCTTGGTCACAGCTAACCAGCCACCAAAGGACTACTACGTTGTTGTCTCAACTCGTTTCACCTCCAAAGTTCTCACCAACACCGCTATCCTCCATTACCGTAACTCAGTCACAAAAGTTTATGGTCATCCCCCTGGTGGACCTACCACTGAGATTGAGTGGTCTCTGAACCAGGCAAGATCCATCCGGTAATGAAGGCTCTTGCACTTTATAAACAATTCTTGTGACTGCTTTAGTGAAGATATGATCTTTTGAAAGTGAAATTCTGATGGTTGTATGTTGATGAAACAGCCGGAACCTGACAGCAAGTGGGCCTCGACCCAATCCACAGGGCTCTTACCATTA
>NW_025952667.1:0-11000 GCF_023119035.1 Salvia hispanica | reverse complement strand
TTCAATTCTTCTCCTACCAAATTCTGGCGCATCCGATCTGATGCACCTCTCCAGCGACGACGAATTCGAGCTCCTCCGCCGCTGCCTCGCTCCAGAACTCCACCCACCGCGCCGTCCTCCCCTCGCCGCTGTCTAGGCTCCTCCAATTATTCAATACAGCCGATTTCTCGATCTCGATCTCTCTGGATTTGTTAATTGAGATTAGAAGCAACTGAATCCATCTAACTATATCTCAATTTCATGAGCAACAACTGTTCTCAATTTCAGATCTGTCTCAGTGATCTGTCTCACCGAAATCGGCCTCGAGAGGTAACGAATTGAATTCCGACGTCGATTCGAAATGAATCCCCTCCAATTACTTGATGCAGCCGATCCGCAAAGGCTCGGTATCCTAATCGAAGCGCAGTCGAAACGAGAATGATGGAGATTTGGTGAGAAGAAGTCAGAGATCGAAAATTGAGGAGAAGAAATCTGTTTCCACACAGCCGCACATGCTTACCTGGCTTACAGATGTGTGAGAAAGAAAATTGGAGCTGAGAATTTGGAGAGGGCGATTAAAATTGGGGGAAATTAGGATATTCAAGAGTGATGATAGATAGCATCTCATGGTCTTGGTTGACCGCAGCAACGGCTGCTGCATTTTTATTTTGATAAATTATATACACCGAAATTCCTTTTTATTCTCAGAACTTTTATCTCGATATTTAACATTTAAATCAGTGTTGATTATTGATTGATTACGCCTGCTTTTATTTGTTTCGGTTTGTTTATCAGATGAGAGTATTTGGATGTTCTATGTGGGAATATTAGCAACATTTATCTTTACTCTATTAATTTGGATCTGTAATATAATATGGTTGGAAATCGCTAACTTGGTACAGGTTTTGTGGTTGAATTTGTTCCTTTTTGAAGTTGAATGTGATGCTTTGTTTTGATTAGAGCAATGTGGTTTATGAGCATTTCTTCAAATTTAAGGTTAATTATAATGCACTCCAGGTGTTTGGTGATATTCTCCAAATGCAAATTAGTTGCTAAGAGATAGATTCAAGATTTAGCTATCTTCCTTTTTTAATGTCAACTGCATATATAATCTATGTCAACTACATATATAATGTCAACTATGTGTACAATCCATGTCAACTACATATATAATGTATGTCTAACTACATATACAATTCATGTCAACTACACACGTATAATGTCAACTACACAAGCCTGTCGGATTCTTTGTCAGCACCGGGACTCAAGGGGGCGGACAAGAGACCACTGCGTAAGCTTCAATTTTACTCTTGTATTAATTTATTATGATAACGTGGCTTGCTTCAATGATGTTGAAACATGAATTGGAAGATAGTTTGTTGGAGATGAATCGAATTGTTTGTGTGATGCTTTGGATTTTTCAGATTGATGTGGAAATGCGTTGCAATTGTTTGTTTTACTTATGTATACTGCAATTTTGAAAATGTTGCCTTGCTCTAACAAATGCAGATTAATGTGGTGTTTGATTCATTAGAATCTTTGTTCACTTGTAGTTACCGAATTATTGGATGGAACTTTTGGAATGACTTCTTGTATCTGTGTTTGTGAAATTTTGGAACAATAGTCACTAGCATCTGACTGAAAATCGACTGAGATATTCTTCTAATTTTGTTAGAATAGATTTTGTTAGAATAGATTTTGTTGCTTCCACAAACGATGGAAAGTCTGGGATCTTGTAAGACACTATATCTGTAGATGCAGCAGTTTTGAAGTTGCAACTGACTAAATTGATGAAAATGTTTATTTTTTACATGAATTATATAGCTCGTTGACATAATAACGTTTGTTGTTGACATGAATTTTATAGGACGTTGGCATAAATTTTATGAAAAATGTTGTTGACATAAATTATATGTAAAACATTGTTGTTGACATGAATTATATGTAAAACATTGTTGTTGACATAAATAATATAGGTCGTTGACATGAAAATATTCGTTGTTGACATTAATTATTTGTAAAATGTTGTTGTTGACATAATAGTTGACATAAATAACATTTGCTTTTGACATCGTGGTTCCCATAAATAACATTTGTTGTTGACATCGTAGTTGACATAATGTCTCCGTAGTTGACATCGCGAAAATGACAATTATGCCCCCTAGTTGACATAATGTTTGAGTAGTTGACAGGTGCTATTTTATGGGAAGGTGACATTTAACAAGTTTAAAGCAGCTGTGAGGGAGCGTATAGTGGACTTCGCAGCAAAAGCCCTTGGATCGTTGCCGTATTGTTCTGCAGTCAAATCCGGCTTCAACGACATGAATTATATGTAAAACATTGTTGTTGACATAAATAATATAGGTCGTTGACATGAAAATATTCGTTGTTGACATTAATTATTTGTAAAATGTTGTTGTTGACATAATAGTTGACATAAATAACATTTGCTTTTGACATCGTGGTTCCCATAAATAACATTTGTTGTTGACATCGTAGTTGACATAATGTCTCCGTAGTTGACATCGCGAAAATGACAATTATGCCCCCTAGTTGACATAATGTTTGAGTAGTTGACAGGTGCTATTTTATGGGAAGGTGACATTTAACAAGTTTAAAGCAGCTGTGAGGGAGCGTATAGTGGACTTCGCAGCAAAAGCCCTTGGATCGTTGCCGTATTGTTCTGCAGTCAAATCCGGCTTCAACGACATGAATTATATGTAAAACATTGTTGTTGACATGAATTATATGTAAAACATTGTTGTTGACATAAATAATATAGGTCGTTGACATGAAAATATTCGTTGTTGACATTAATTATTTGTAAAATGTTGTTGTTGACATAATAGTTGACATAAATAACATTTGCTTTTGACATCGTGGTTCCCATAAATAACATTTGTTGTTGACATCGTAGTTGACATAATGTCTCCGTAGTTGACATCGCGAAAATGACAATTATGCCCCCTAGTTGACATAATGTTTGAGTAGTTGACATTGCGCGAAAATTGTGAATGAGTGGCTGAAAATGCATCTCAATTCTCAATTAAGCTAAAAAATCTCAACCTAACAAGACCCGTTGTTGATATTTGATTTTGCTCTCTATTGACATCTATTGTATGATTTTGTTTTTTTTAATTTTAAGATTTGTTTTCTGAGTTGTACACTCTTTATACAAGCTGTTGACATTTGGTTATAAGTTGTTGACATTTCAATACAAGTTGGAGTCAGACTTGCCTCCGTGCTACTCGCTGATGAGGGCGTCCAGGCTTGACATTTCAATTACAATTACAATTCATGTTTTTAAGGTTAATTACAATTAAAAATTATGTCAACTATATATACTAGCCATGTCAACAACTAATATAATTATGTCAACTATGGTGCATATCGTGTCAATGGTACATACAAGTCATGTCAACTACGGTACATATCGTGTCTACTACACGTACAAACCATGTCAACTATGTTACATACTATGTCAACTACACGTACAAGCCATGTCAACTATACATAGAAACCATGTCAACAACAATTATAAGTCATGTCATCTACACATACAAGCCATGTCAACAACAATCAGAGTTGTTTCTTAGTTGTTAACATATACTAAAAGTTATTGACATTATCTTATTAGTTGTTGATATTTGATTCTGCTCTCTAATGACATCGATCTTATAATTTTCTTTATTAATTATAATATTTGTTTTCTGAGTTGTTGACACTTTATACAAGTTGTTGACATTTGGTTATAGGTTGTTGACATTTCAATACAATTTGTTGAACTGATTAACATTTGATATAACTGCTAAGTTCAAACTTCAGAATCCACAATAATAGTTTTAAAACCCATCCAACTATATAATTTAAGATTACTTACACATGGAGATGTAGTCATATAATTTAAGATTACTTAAACATATAATTTAATTATGCTCAATCATAATTCATGTTTTTAAGGTTAGTTACAATTAAAAATCATGTCAACTATATATACTAGTCATGTCAACAACTAATATAATTATGTCAACTATGGTGCATATCGTGTCAACGACACATACAAGTCATGTCAACTACGGAACATATCGTGTCAACTACACGTACAAGCCACGTCAACTATGTTACATACTATGTCAACTACACATAGAACCATGTTAACAACAATTATAAGTCATGTTAACAACAATTATAAGCCATGTCAACTACACATAGAACCATGTCAACAACAATTATAAGCCATGTCAACTACACATAGAAACCATGTCAACAACAATTATAAGTCATGTCAACAACACGTACAAATCATGTCAACAACAATTATAACCAAATGTCAACTACACTTTCAAGCCATGTCAACAACAATTCAGTCATTTTATAAAAACAATATACTATTTAATCTTAGTTTTAGTTATTTTATTTTAACAATATTCTCTACTTTCTATTTTCTTTTCTCCTGTTGCATTTCTTTGTTCGCTTCAACTTGTGCGTCATCCATTGGGCTTGCGGTTGGTGGTGAGATAGGAGAGGCTGATTCATTGGCTCACCCCTTTAGGATCATAACCTGGCGATGTAGGGATATTTTCTCTGTTTCTTTCTTCTGCATACTGCTTGTAAATTAGTTCTACAATGTTAGTATATAAACTGTAGGAGTAATCTAATGTCAACTCAGAGAAACATATGTAAACAAAATGATGTACTTACTTCATCAAAGAAATGTCCAAATTTAAAAGTTGGAAATTCAGTCAAATCTTCAAGAACTTCCTTTTCTTTTTCAGCAATAACTATTGATTCAGATATTGTTTTCCAGTGATCAAAAGTATCAGACTTGTCTTGAAGGAACGTCTTGGACAAATGAAGAAACTTGTCGGCCATAGATTCAAGTGAAGTCGTTTGGCTTTCAAGTGCAGATCAACTCAAGCAGTTGCATCAAGAAGCAAAACACATATGATGACTGGTGGGAGGGGGTATTGATTGACAAGAGAAACCTCAGATATTTATTCAGGGACAATAGAATGATTTACCATCTTGTTCAGTGAAATAGGAACTTCTCTGATTTTGCTGCTTTTTTGCTAGGTTTATTACCAGTTTCTTTCTGGGTGCAATCCCTTGGTATATAGGAGCTTTTCTACTGCTATGTGTCTGTATGGATGACAGGGAGAAGCCTGGACTCATTGCATGTGGCATAGCTGTAAGTCTTTTCAATCTCTACTAGAATCTCAAGTGTCAATTCATGGATGTTCCCAACAATTAGGGTCTTAGGGATGATGTGTAATCATATTTTGGTGTTTTATGCCTGTTTTTATCCAGTGGATTTTGTAATTTTATTGTCCCTGAATAAATATCTGAGGTTTCTCTTGTCAATCAATACCCCCTCCCACCAGTCATCATATGTGTTTTGCTTCTTGATGCAACTGCTTGAGTTGATCTGCACTTGAAAGCCAAACGACTTCACTTGAATCTATGGCCGACAAGTTTCTTCATTTGTCCAAGACGTTCCTTCAAGACAAGTCTGATACTTTTGATCACTGGAAAACAATATCTGAATCAATAGTTATTGCTGAAAAAGAAAATGAAGTTCTTGAAGATTTGACTGAATTTCCAACTTTTAAATTTGGACATTTCTTTGATGAAGTAAGTACATCATTTTGTTTACATATGTTTCTCTGAGTTGACATTAGATTACTCCTACAGTTTATATACTAACATTGTAGAACTAATTTACAAGCAGTATGCAGAAGAAAGAAACAGAGAAAATATCCCTACATCGCCAGGTTATGATCCTAAAGGGGTGAGCCAATGAATCAGCCTCTCCTATCTCACCACCAACCGCAAGCCCAATGGATGACGCACAAGTTGAAGCGAACAAAGAAATGCAACAGGAGAAAAGAAAATAGAAAGTAGAGAATATTGTTAAAATAAAATAACTAAAACTAAGATTAAATAGTATATTGTTTTTATAAAATGACTGAATTGTTGTTGACATGGCTTGAAAGTGTAGTTGACATTTGGTTATAATTGTTGTTGACATGATTTGTACGTGTTGTTGACATGACTTATAATTGTTGTTGACATGGTTTCTATGTGTAGTTGACATGGCTTATAATTGTTGTTGACATGGTTCTATGTGTAGTTGACATGGCTTATAATTGTTGTTAACATGACTTATAATTGTTGTTAACATGGTTCTATGTGTAGTTGACATAGTATGTAACATAGTTGACGTGGCTTGTACGTGTAGTTGACACGATATGTTCCGTAGTTGACATGACTTGTATGTGTCGTTGACACGATATGCACCATAGTTGACATAATTATATTAGTTGTTGACATGACTAGTATATATAGTTGACATGATTTTTAATTGTAACTAACCTTAAAAACATGAATTATGATTGAGCATAATTAAATTATATGTTTAAGTAATCTTAAATTATATGACTACATCTCCATGTGTAAGTAATCTTAAATTATATAGTTGGATGGGTTTTAAAACTATTATTGTGGATTCTGACTTTTGAACTTATCAGTTATATCAAATGTTAATCAGTTCAACAAATTATATTGAAATGTCAACAACCTATAACCAAATGTCAACAGCTTGTATAAAGTGTCAACAACTCAGAAAACAAATATTATAATTAATAAAGAAAATTATAAGATCGATGTCATTAGAGAGCAGAATCAAATATCAACAACTAATAAGATAATGTCAATAACTTTTAGTATATGTTAACAACTAAGAAACAACTCTGATTGTTGTTGACATGGCTTGTATGTGTAGATGACATGACTTATAATTGTTGTTGACATGGTTTCTATGTATAGTTGACATGGCTTGTACGTGTAGTTGACATAGTATGTAACATAGTTGACATGGTTTGTACGTGTAGTAGACACGATATGTACCGTAGTTGACATGACTTGTATGTACCATTGACACGATATGCACCATAGTTGACATAATTATATTAGTTGTTGACATGGCTAGTATATATAGTTGACATAATTTTTAATTGTAATTAACCTTAAAAACATGAATTGTAATTGTAATTGAAATGTCAAGCCTGGACGCCCTCATCAGCGAGTAGCACGGAGGCAAGTCTGACTCCAACTTGTATTGAAATGTCAACAACTTATAACCAAATGTCAACAGCTTGTATAAAGTGTGTACAACTCAGAAAACAAATCTTAAAATTAAAAAAAAAACAAAATCATACAATAGATGTCAATAGAGAGCAAAATCAAATATCAACAACGGGTCTTGTTAGGTTGAGATTTTTTAGCTTAATTGAGAATTGAGATGCATTTTCAGCCACTCATTCACAATTTTCGCGCAATGTCAACTACTCAAACATTATGTCAACTAGGGGGCATAATTGTCATTTTCGCGATGTCAACTACGGAGACATTATGTCAACTACGATGTCAACAACAAATGTTATTTATGGGAACCACGATGTCAAAAGCAAATGTTATTTATGTCAACTATTATGTCAACAACAACATTTTACAAATAATTAATGTCAACAACGAATATTTTCATGTCAACGACCTATATTATTTATGTCAACAACAACGTTTTACATATAATTCATGTCAACAACAATGTTTTACATATAATTCATGTCGTTGAAGCCGGATTTGACTGCAGAACAATACGGCAACGATCCAAGGGCTTTTGCTGCGAAGTCCACTATACGCTCCCTCACAGCTGCTTTAAACTTGTTAAATGTCACCTTCCCATAAAATAGCACCTGTCAACTACTCAAACATTATGTCAACTAGGGGGCATAATTGTCATTTTCGCGATGTCAACTACGGAGACATTATGTCAACTACGATGTCAACAACAAATGTTATTTATGGGAACCACGATGTCAAAAGCAAATGTTATTTATGTCAACTATTATGTCAACAACAACATTTTACAAATAATTAATGTCAACAACGAATATTTTCATGTCAACGACCTATATTATTTATGTCAACAACAATGTTTTACATATAATTCATGTCAACAACAATGTTTTACATATAATTCATGTCGTTGAAGCCGGATTTGACTGCAGAACAATACGGCAACGATCCAAGGGCTTTTGCTGCGAAGTCCACTATACGCTCCCTCACAGCTGCTTTAAACTTGTTAAATGTCACCTTCCCATAAAATAGCACCTGTCAACTACTCAAACATTATGTCAACTAGGGGGCATAATTGTCATTTTCGCGATGTCAACTACGGAGACATTATGTCAACTACGATGTCAACAACAAATGTTATTTATGGGAACCACGATGTCAAAAGCAAATGTTATTTATGTCAACTATTATGTCAACAACAACATTTTACAAATAATTAATGTCAACAACGAATATTTTCATGTCAACGACCTATATTATTTATGTCAACAACAATGTTTTACATATAATTCATGTCAACAACAATGTTTTACATATAATTTATGTCAACAACATTTTTCATAAAATTTATGCCAACGTCCTATAAAATTCATGTCAACAACAAACGTTATTATGTCAACGAGCTATATAATTCATGTAAAAAATAAACATTTTCATCAATTTAGTCAGTTGCAACTTCAAAACTGCTGCATCTACAGATATAGTGTCTTACAAGATCCCAGACTTTCCATCGTTTGTGGAAGCAACAAAATCTATTCTAACAAAATCTATTCTAACAAAATTAGAAGAATATCTCAGTCGATTTTCAGTCAGATGCTAGTGAGTACTATTGTTCCAAAATTTCACAAACACAGATACAAGAAGTCATTCCAAAAGTTCCATCCAATAATTCGGTAACTACAAGTGAACAAAGATTCTAATGAATCAAACACCACATTAATCTGCATTTGTTAGAGCAAGGCAACATTTTCAAAATTGCAGTATACATAAGTAAAACAAACAATTGCAACGCATTTCCACATCAATCTGAAAAATCCAAAGCATCACACAAACAATTCGATTCATCTCCAACAAACTATCTTCCAATTCATGTTTCAACATCATTGAAGCAAGCCACGTTATCATAATAAATTAATACAAGAGTAAAATTGAAGCTTACGCAGTGGTCTCTTGTCCGCCCCCTTGAGTCCCGGTGCTGACAAAGAATCCGACAGGCTTGTGTAGTTGACATTATACGTGTGTAGTTGACATGAATTGTATATGTAGTTAGACATACATTATATATGTAGTTGACATGGATTGTACACATAGTTGACATTATATATGTAGTTGACATAGATTATATATGCAGTTGACATTAAAAAAGGAAGATAGCTAAATCTTGAATCTATCTCTTAGCAACTAATTTGCATTTGGAGAATATCACCAAACACCTGGAGTGCATTATAATTAACCTTAAATTTGAAGAAATGCTCATAAACCACATTGCTCTAATCAAAACAAAGCATCACATTCAACTTCAAAAAGGAACAAATTCAACCACAAAACCTGTACCAAGTTAGCGATTTCCAACCATATTATATTACAGATCCAAATTAATAGAGTAAAGATAAATGTTGCTAATATTCCCACATAGAACATCCAAATACTCTCATCTGATAAACAAACCGAAACAAATAAAAGCAGGCGTAATCAATCAATAATCAACACTGATTTAAATGTTAAATATCGAGATAAAAGTTCTGAGAATAAAAAGGAATTTCGTTGTATATAATTTATCAAAATAAAAATGCAGCAGCCGTTGCTGCGGTCAACCAAGACCATGAGATGCTATCTATCATCACTCTTGAATATCCTAATTTCCCCCAATTTTAATCGCCCTCTCCAAATTCTCAGCTCCAATTTTCTTTCTCACACATCTGTAAGCCAGGTAAGCATGTGCGGCTGTGTGGAAACAGATTTCTTCTCCTCAATTTTCGATCTCTGACTTCTTGTCACCAAATCTCCATCATTCTCGTTTCGACTGCGCTTCGATTAGGATACCGAGCCTTTGCGGATCGGCTGCATCAAGTAATTGGAGGGGATTCATTTCGAATCGACGTCGGAATTCAATTCGTTACCTCTCGAGGCCGATTTCGGTGAGACAGATCACTGAGACAGATCTGAAATTGAGAACAGTTGTTGCTCATGAAATTGAGATATAGTTAGATGGATTCAGTTGCTTCTAATCTCAATTAACAAATCCAGAGAGATCGAGATCGAGAAATCGGCTGTATTGAATAATTGGAGGAGCCTAGACAGCGGCGAGGGGAGGACGGCGCGGTGGGTGGAGTTCTGGAGCGAGGCAGCGGCGGAGGAGCTCGAATTCGTCGTCGCTGGAGAGGTGCATCAGATCGGATGCGCCAGAATTTGGTGGGAGAAGAATTGAAGAACGGAAGCGGCGAAGATGTTTGTTTTCATTTGTTTTCATTGAATTTACTATTATACCCTTTCATAATAAATTAATCTAAAAATATTTATTGTGTGGCAAAATCTGGACCACTCATTTAATAAAAATGAGTGGCTGATATTGCATCTCATTTCTCAATTAGCCTAAATAATCTCAATTGATCACAATCCTATATATATATATATATAAAATTTTTAATAACATAATAATAGATAAATAAATTAGAAACTTCAAATTCAATAAAAATATATTTAAATTTTTAAAACATGCTTTAAAATTTCTTGATGTTTATGTTTTATTTTGTATAAATCTCAAACATTAGTATTTGATCATGTTTATATTTGAGTTTAAGCATATATCTCAAATTTATCATAATTAAATATTTTACATTTTATAAATATAACTAATTATCACCATTATTTATTGGATTAATCGCATGTTAATTTTATCAGTAGCAACCTGATTAATCCACTGGGCTAGCTCGAAACCCGAGCTTTTAAGGTTAGAGTTAAAACTTTTATAACCCAAAATAACCACAACTCGATTAGCTCGCACCCGATTGATCCGCAATCCGAATAGGATTGGCCTGAAACCCGATGACCTAGCCCGATTGACATCCCTACCTACAATGAACCTGTGTTATTTTTTTTTGTTA
>NW_025952666.1:0-12532 GCF_023119035.1 Salvia hispanica | reverse complement strand
TCATTCTTATCTTATGCTTGATAAGTATACAAAATAAAAAAAATAAAATTGTAATTCTTTTGTAAATTTTATTTTTATATTTCATAATTACAAATAATAGTACTAGAATGGTATGAAATGAAACAAGAGTAATACCTCTATCCGCTATCTATGAAACATCATATATAGGGGTGCTTAAATGGATCTCCAGTTCTAGTTAACTAGAATCAAAACCGGAACCGACCGGTTAATTAAGGAACTGAAACCAAAAAAATCAGTTTCGGTTCCAGTTCTAACTTTTTAAATAAACCCGGTTCCAGTTTGGATCTGAAACCGACCGGTTCCTAACCGGGAACCAGATTATAATTCAATTTTATTTTTTTATAATTTAATATACTGATAAATCTAATTTAATTAAATTAATTTTGAATTAAAGTAAAATAATTTGAAACATTGAATATTTTTAGATTTAAACAGTATTAGATTTGCGAGCTCTGTTTTCTGAAGTATTAAAAATGTTTAAACCGTGATACTTTGAATCTCCAATTATTTTCCCAATCCACTTTTTATGAACTAACTACTATGAGTAGGACGTCATAAGTTTGTTTATAATTTCCAAAAGAACTTATATAAATACAATATCATTTCATATGATAGAAATTTAACTTTATAACAATTTATGTAACAATTCATTTAATATACGATTTTAACCTGTTTGTGAATAATTTAGTATTTGTTCCGTTACAAACCAAAAAGTCACAACAAGATCAATTAGTATTGGAAATCCATTAAATACTTGTTTAGCCCAAAAAAAAAAGAGAAAATGGAATTCATTTTAAAACTCATTTTTTAAAAAAATTGCTAAAGTTTAGAACTCGTATTTTTTATAAAAAAAATGCTAATATAAATTAGTCCGACCTACTACACTTGGCATTACTCTTATCCATATATGAATATTATGATATTACTGGTTAGTATTTTTTGTGTATTTATTTGGCTTTTTAGGTATTATTTGTTATATTTCTAGATGCTGGATTATTATTTTTTTAGTACTAAACTATTTAAAATTATAAATAAATTCAGATTAAAACTACACATCGGTTCCGGTTCGAAAACAGAATCAGTCGGTAATAAGCAGGCCTAATCATACATGTATATCGTTGGAATTATTATTATTCTCAAAAATCTATTTATGAAATATATACGTTTTCTAGAGTTATTATTTTGAAAATGTTTAAATTTCAATAAATAAATATTTATATAATCAAGAGAACAAATATTTATAGAATTTGATAATATCAAATGTGTGAATATATTTAATAATATAAGTAAATTAATTTAAAACTATGTTCTTTATTTATAAAATAATATTTTTTTTATTTATCCTCATGACTTATCGAAAGAATATCGTAGGGTTTTAAATCATTAATAACAATTATAAAAACATGGACTAAAAATATATTCTCCGTTCTTAAAAATAAAAACTTTCCATTTTGAAATATGGACTACACAATCACTAACACTAGTTCTACTAGCTTTTTTCTTCCTTTTTCCCACTTTATCCATTTTTTTTTCTTTCTTCTTCTTAAATAAGCAATTTTACATCTTTTCAAAAGTTCTTAATTTATACTCAAACTAAAATTTTAGAATTTCAAACGATTGAAAAAAATATAGACCAATTATGGCCTCTAGTCCACTAGATTTAAAAAATTTACTCGTATATTTTTTTTATAATTAAAAGTTGTGTTTAATTTTTTAGTTTAATTGTAAATTCTAAAATTTTGCATGAATTGAATGTATTTTATTTCTGTCAAAATTCGTGGTATCAAGTATGTAAACCCACATACTCATGGTTAGCAATTTGTTGTGTCCGCGTGCCGTTGGAAATACTCAATCATATCAATACATATCATCTATCTATACATATATAAAAGATGAGTTTTGACCGTCTTTTGAAATATTTGTAATTTTGTCCTTATTTTAAAATATTTATAAATTATGGACCAATTTGAATATTTATGAAATAATTAATTATAATAAAACTGAATTTGTATGGTTTAATAATTAATTTCTTATCAATCAAATGCAAAGTTATGATTTTATAGTCATAGTTTGACAACTTTGCCGTTAGTAATGGGAGGTTGTATGGTTTTAGGCACTAATTTAAATTAAGTGAATTTATTATAATTATTGTACAAATTATAGTATGTATCAATGTATAAGCCGTTACACAATAATTCCATTCATAAAAATTTATTTAATCTAATTTAATTCTGATCAAGACTTTGTAACGTAACTAATTATTAGTGAAATCCAAATAAGTTCATTAGCCTAATTTGAAACTCGCCTATATATATCCAATTAATCTCAATTTGCAAATACCTTTCATCAACACAATTCATCTTAATATATTCCTACGGTGTGAAGAAATAATCAATCATATCTATAGCAGATTGAAGCAAGAATGACACCAATCATGCTGTTTGGAAAATATGTTCACGCTGATGGTAATCTCTCCCGCTCTCCAACTCATGATGACAATACGAGTTCGATGGACGAGACTTCAACTTCAAGGAAGAGAAAGTTAGCAGCGACAACAAGCCCTAATCAACTCAATGGCTTATCAAGGAAGAGAAATATGTCTAATTTGCTACCTTCTTACTCACTTTTTTATTGGCTTTTCCTTTTCCATTGTTGGATTTTTTCTAACAAGATATTGTTTTCCATATGAATATCACATTCCTTAATGAATTTTATAGCCTAGCAATACTCCATCGGTCATCAAAGTGAGATAAGTATGCGATTTTGAGATGACCAAGCCCGATGACAAATCAATTATCATTGGTGGGTGTTCCATGACAAAATGGTAGGGTTATAAAAGACGAGTTTTGTTATTTTTTGTTTGAAGTTCTTATATAGCTGGAGGCAATCAGACACGATGGAGAAGATGACATCGGCATAGGGTGATGAAAATGATGGAGATGATGAACGGAAAAGGAGGCTATTGGAGATAGAGACAAGCAGATAAAAAAGGTTGGGAGAGATTAGAGGTAAGTTGAATGCATATTGGAATAGAAGAGAAGATCGATGTAGATTAATTCTTAATTAGTAGTATAAACTTTTTTATTGATTCCAATCAGTTGGTCATTTTAATTTATTGAGAAATTTTTGCCAAATTTACTAAGAAATTATATTTTTACAAATTTGTTTGATTTTAAAATTTGATTTTATATATTGATGTAATGATTTTTTAGTATATATATTATGCTTTTAGATTTGTATGATGGTATGTTTATCATTTCGATAATTATTTCACGGTGTAAAATAAATACAAGGAAAATTGAATGGATCGTGCAACATACAGGTGTGATACTAGTACATATATAAAAGGCGAGTTTTGGATTGTTTTGAATAACTATTTTGTGCAAAGGATGTAAATATAATTAACTAAAATTATTAAATTAGATAATTGATTATAATCATAATCATATATATTGGGACCAGTGGCGGAGTCAGAAATTTCATCATGGGGGGTTCAAAATTAAACTTAAACAAAATTACTTAAATTAAATTATAATGTTCAAAATGTAAAGTTAAATGCAATCACATCATAACATTTGTCTTCTATTCTTCATCTTCTGAAATTGCTGCATAATAGTTTCATTGGTAACTTTAACAAACACATCATTTTCCATATAAGGAACTAAACAATCATTCAACTGATGAAGAATCAACGGAAGAAAGTTTTTTGAAATAACGATCATATACCTACAAAAATAGTCAACATTGATTATGTTTGCAAAATATAAATCATACACAAAAAAGGATAAAGTTCATCTTATGCTTCACAACTAAAAGAATAAAGAGTAGACAAAATATACAATATGCTCAGATCTAAAATGTTGCTGTCACAAATCAGATAGTGTAAAACTTTACATACACATCAAATTAAGAATAAGGGTTAAAGAATGCCAACACAGAACCGCCGTAGTCATTGAATTACATTAGCTATCTTTTTTCTTCCCATTTGAATTTTATGTGTACCAGTTTAGAGCTTGAATATGATTATTTAGGTCTCAATTTACATAACTATTGCAGCCAAACAAAAAAACAACATATGTAGAAAAATCAATTGAATCATAATTGAGTTTTAAAATATACCTAGTTTTATATAACTAGATTTCAGATTACACTGCAGAAGGAGTAGAACGACGGCAGAAGGAGAAAACTAATTAAGAGGAAACGATTTATGGAGTACTCCCCCCGTCCGCCATTAGGAGTCTCATTTATGGGCAATACGAGTTTTAAGAAATGTTAAGAAAAGTGGGTGGAAAAAAGTTAGTGGAATAAGGGTCTTACTTGTATATATTAGTTTTGAATGAAATGTGAGAGGAATGAGTTAGTGGAAGGTGAGACCCTATTACCAGGTAAAAGTGAACCGGGACTCCTATTCGCAGACGGACTAAAATAGAAAAACGGGACTCCTATGCATAGACGGAGGGAGTATAATTTTGCTGAAATCTATCTTTTATATATATTATAAATTATAATTAATGTGAAATTACTAAAATACTCCTAGGTTTTTTAAAAAATTAGTGGGAGGACCATGGCCCCTCCTGGCCCCACCCTCCCTCCGCCCCTGACTGGGACCGTTATGGTGAGGGAAATTTATTTCTCTAATGATGAGAATTTATTTCTCTAATAAGTAACGTCCAAATAGTGAAATAACTAATACATGCCCATGAATTGAATATATATAAGCAACTCTCATGAATTTAGATATTTAAATAGGATTTTGAGCATTAAACAAATTTTGTAACATGCATGTCTTAATTTTATAATCTATAATGTTTTAATTCCATGACCTCTCATATCCTATTATTATGCCTATAAAAAGCATTGAGTTGTGGATGAATTACACACCAACAAAAGTATTCTCTATTCTCTTTCAAGCTCTCAATATTTTATTGTACATTTTAGGAACATTGTATTGCTCAATTTTTAGAGCCCCATCAAGTTTATCGTGCCTAGCGGATTTGAGATGCAATATACGTTGAAGAAAGTCGTTTCATCTTTAGGGATGATATGTCAATCCGAGAACACTAACCAGTGGCGTATCCAGACTTTTTGGACTGGGGTGCGAATTTTATGTAAAATACTCCCTTCGGACGTCCGATAATAAATGGCACACTTGAATAATGATACAAAATTTTAGGAGATGTTATTTTATGTGTTAAGTGGAGAGAGAAAATAGTATATTTATATTAATATGAAAGAGAACTTAAGAAATGTAACATTTTTATAGGACAAACTAAAAAGAAAAATATGACATATGAAAAAGATAGAATATAACATGTTAAAAATAAAATAATATTTAAAATAACATCTTACAATAATATTCAATTTATAGTCATTTTACAACATAATTAAACTTAGAGTCCTATCACATAAAAAACAGTTAATATAATCATAGAACAAAAGAATAAAAAGTATAACTAATTGAGTTTCTGAATTCATACTAAAGAAAAAATAATTTAATTATAAATAAAATAAAATGAAACTACCGGTATCTAAAATTAAAAATAGAAAAAAAAAAAAACAAAGTCGTACTATTTAAAATGTAAATGAGATAATAAAAAATAATAGTACTATAATACTACCTAATACGTGCAAAACCAACCTAAAACCTGCAAACATAAAACAAAGTACTTAAACAAAACAAAAAAAAAACTAAAACTAAAGTACTTAAACAAAACATAAAAATATTAAACAAAACAAAAAAAAACTAAAACTAAAGTACTTAAACAAAACATAAAAATATAAAACTACGCCAAATGCCATGATGGGGAATCGAACCCGAGGGAATCAAATGCAGAAGTGCTTCGACAACCACCAGAGCACTCAGCTTCTTTGTAGTTGCAGTATAAATACTACAATAATAACCCTTATTTTGGGGGTACAGTTGTACCCCCAAGCTGCATACGCCGCTGACACTAACCGTGCTGTAATTTGTCTTGCGGGAAGATGATTTTTCTCGACTAGACTTAATAGTTCAGTTTATTTTATAATTTTTCATTTCCATTTCATTTATTGTTGTTTTTTTTTCTTTGATTGCAATAGTTAGAGTACCGCATGTATATATGGTTTAAGAATTTTATTCCAATATTTCTTATACAATTCTTGGAGAGGGAGGAATTGTAATATCCTTAACTCGAAACATACATAATATTTATCTTCATCTTTACATTTTATTATTTTTGTATATTTATATTTTCACTGGCGCTATAATTATATTAAGTGGTGTCACAAAAAATAATATTTGATCACTTATGATGAATTAATAAATTCATGTACATATATAAAAGGCGAGTTTTGAATTGTTTTGAATAACTATTTTGTGCAAAGGATATAAATGCAATAAACAAAAACTATTAAATTAGATAATTGATTATAATCATAATCATATATATATTTGGATGATTATGGTGAGGGCAATTTATTTCTCTAATGATGAGAATTTATTTCTCTAGGAAGCAATATCCAAATAGTGAAATAACTAATACATGATCATGAATATGAATATTTATAAGCAACCCGTAAGAATTTAGATATTTAAATAGGATTTTGTGCATTAAACAATTTTTGTAACCTCCATGTCTTAATTTTATAATTCTTAATTTTATAATTTATAATATTTTAATTCCATGATCTCTCATGTCCTACTATTGTGTCTATAAAAAACATTGAGTTATCGATTCATTATTATGAGTTATCGATTCATTATTTTGTTAAAAGTGTGATTTACATTTTTTTAGTAGAGATATAAAGGATTGGTTTAAACATATTTTTCAAAAGTGTCAACACTTGATATACTCTTTTCATCGTTGTCCAAATAATCGTGTTTGCCTTGATTCCATTTCGAATATGTTTAATTTTATGTCTTTAGGTGTAAAAACGAATTTATATTTTAAAATCGTATACTCTTGAGGAGTTTATAATTATTGATTTGTTATAATATAGTATATTTTTATATTTTAAAATCTTATATAGTTATATTATTTCTTATTTTAATTAATCAATTAACAATTTTAAATCGTACGATGAAAAAATATTCATCCGTGCATCGCACGTGGGTTAACACTAGTGTCATTAATGTTTCAGTTATGCACAACAATGATATGCGCATACGAACCGATGATGATATACAATTGCACGTGACCCGTTGCATACTAATCATTCGCGATGTGTGAGACAGTATTCTCACGTTCTTAGCGCACATACGCATTTGAAACTCGTGGTATCAGCGGTGCTGTTGGTTGCTGCCCTATTTCATATGCACCATCTTATCATCTCTGCAAGTTCCCCCCATTATCTCTCGTACGGGTTCCTACTCCGTTCCTCCTCTGCAGATAAAATCTCGTCAGATTAATCGTTGACCAAATTATTGATCATTCGGGATTATGAATTTAGGAGAGTTGTATGTGATGCACTTTTTATTAGCACTAAAAATACCTGCAAGTATACAGAGTAGATCTAGTATAGCTAAAGGTCAGTACCGAGATATCGAACATGAGGAATATAATTACAACTGGCTATTATGTACTAAGCGTCGAATACTATCTAGAGAAACAAGAGA
Source organism: Salvia hispanica (assembly GCF_023119035.1). Classification (NCBI taxonomy): domain Eukaryota; kingdom Viridiplantae; phylum Streptophyta; class Magnoliopsida; order Lamiales; family Lamiaceae; genus Salvia; species Salvia hispanica. Next base: position 4,917 of record NW_025952666.1, on the reverse strand, counting down.
ATTTTTGGATTTTTGAAAGTAAAAACAATTAAAAGCAAGTAAACAACTAAATGCAATTAAATCACAACTAAATGCAATTAAATCACAAAGTTAATACTTTGATAGGATGAGTCACCTAGCTTATGCTCATGCGATGCAAACGTTGGTTACTAACATTAAAAGTCCTCACTCTCAATTAACAGTGCCGTTTTAAGAGAAGTTAATTGTAGTGTTTACTAAGTGGACCTAACTCGCCAACCTCCTCTCACGATTATGTAGCAAGTTATATTAGATCATACACGATTGTGTCACTCAATCATGAAGCGTCAAGATTAACTTAGGGAAGAAACAAAGTAAAAACAAAACGGATAATAAATAGAAAAGGAATTGTATAAACCAATAAAAGTTACTAACACATTCAAGGAATCCTATGAATTTAGTTAAACATAATTGAATAAGCTAAAAACATAGATTGAAGTGAAGACAAAATAAACATAAGTGCTAAAGCAAATAAAACCCAAAGGTTGAATCATTGTAGTTCTTTGATGATCTCTTGCTTCTTTCTCCAACCCCTTGCACAATGAAGAACTCTCAAATTTATGCTATGGAATTAATTGGCAAAAAGAAGATATAGATGAAAGATTAGGGTTGGAGGAGGAGCTATGAAAGCTCCCCTTTTTGGGGGCTATAGAAGGATGAATTCTATGAATTAAGTTATGGGGTATATATAGGCTTGAAAAGGATTTAAATTTGGTAAAAAGTTTCCTCCAATAATAGTAAAGATGGAATTTTCGTGTCCCATAGTAGAAGGAAAAGATTTGGTTTCACAAGATAATGTTTCTTTCCTTCTTTAAATTTCCGCCTAGAATTCTGTATTTGACAGCTTTGCGCGACTTTGGTAGAACGGCCATACCTTTCTCCATAGAACTCCGATTGAGATGATCTTGGTACCAACACGAAGCTCTTTCAAAGACGAAGAGAATGAAATGTAGAACGCTCTGATCAGACTTCAGGATCGCTGAAAAATTGAGTTTGAATACAACTGTCGTGCGCCACGTTTTTGTGGCTAGCCGCCGGACAGCTCCAAAACACTCTGGACAGGTTGCGGCAACCGCCGCGTTGGGTCCGGCGGGTTGCGCTTCACTTCCAGCTTCCAAACTTTGTCGTTTTTATGCCCCTTTTTAGCTCTATTTTGCACATTTCTCACAAAACACGTCAAAATACCAAAATTGATAAAATATGCGAATAATGAACATGTAATGCAACTTTGACATGAAAAACAGACCAAATAATGACCTTAAAACAGTGCAAAATCCGAGCGTACCAGTATGCAAAGGGAGTGAAGAATTAGGAAGAGAAATGGAATTTTTATATGTGGAAAATTGATCCCTAGCGGTTAGGGTGGGAATACGAGTATCCGTGGATACTGATAAGGCTAATTTCATGCATTGGTTATATAGTGAAAAGCATCACATTTCTGTTGGGTCTAACATGTTTGATTAAGCCAGGTGTGTGATAAAGCGCTAGATCCAGGAGATACTGGAGGAAACAGTCTAGCGAGGAACAGAGCAGAAATTGATCAAAACTGAACGAAAAGAAGGCTAGAGGAAGGGAGTTAATAGCTGAGGGCAACAAGGTCTATCTATACCTCGCTGGGCCCCACCTCAACGCCTATAAATGGAGGAGTATGCAGCACGAAAAAGAGAAGAAGAGAATATTTTGCTCACACTTAGCTCACACACACACACTTGGAATGGGAATTCGGGATGGTTAAGGGGGTCGTTTTTTTTGAGTTCAGTAGTTCCGACGTAACACCGTCCGCGTGAGGGCGAAGATACAATCGTTTTAATTCCAGTTTGTTGTTTCTTGTTTCGAACTTCACTTTCGGGAGTCGAATCTGCTGTTGATGTTGCTTAATTTCCTATGCATTTCTGTTGGTTTCATTTCCTCTGTTTTGGAGTTGATTTATGTTGAGCTATTTTCTCTGTCGACATGGTGTTTGATCTGGGAGTTTGATTGTTGATCTGTATTTGTTGTTGTTGATCTGTGGAGAATCCAAATCTGTTGTTATGGAGCTGTTTTTGGTTGGAGTTTTGTGTCGGATGCTTGGATCCGGAGTGGATTTAGCATCCGAGTTTTGGATCTGAGCAGGGGAGATAGATTTGTGCATGAATTTCAAGTGTTATGTTCTGTTTCTGTTTGGCTTCGTCTAGTAGCGTAGATTTTTCTGTTATCTTTTCGTATGTCACCTGCTTGTTTTAAATCTGATTGTTTGCTTCTGAATCGCGTCCTATTAAGTTTACCGAGTGTTCTTGCGAGTCCGTCGGAGAAGATGAAGTCATTTTTCAGTTGATGCTTTAGTTAGTTATTCTGCAGCTTTTCTTTTCGTCCGTATCTACCTTTTCAGCTTTGGGTCCCACTTGCATTTTAAATTCCCTGGTCTAGGTAAATTAGTTACGAGTCTTTAGATCTAGTGATTGCCTAGTCGTAGTTTTCATGCAATATTCATTTCTGCCTAGATCTAGTTGTTAGCAGTAGCAAATTTTAATTACCAAGTCTAGTATAAGTTCCTCAACCCAAAAAATGCGTGGCAGCAGCCATACCACCCAATAGCTTCCAGATCTCTAATGCATATTCATTACGCATCTGTCTCTCGTGGGATCGATCCCTACTTCCCCGTACTAAATTCTAGTATACGTGGTTGAGGGTTTTGAAGGAGTGTTCTGTGTATCCAACGACCGAGATTCTCCAATTCCGCGAGTTCCTAGACCCTGCGATCTAGTCGATTCGCTGGATCTAGGAGGCTTGATAATTTTACAAGCACTAGGAAGAGATAAAGCAAACACACTGCACACACACGTTCTTCAGATACCCAATTCGAAAAAACCGGGTATCCAAACCCGAAAATCGTCTAAATGTTTATCCAAAACCCGACCCGATATATTTTCGGGTACTCCAATACCCGCCTCGGGTATCCACATCCCACGTATCTGAGACCCAAATATCCGACTCTTTACATGTGTTAATAACTAATAGTAAAAAAATTCAAAATTTATATATTAATATAAATATAAATATTTAAATTGACTCTTTAATGTTGCATTTATTTTGTAGTATAAAAATATAAAAAAATGGATCACTTTTATTTTAAAGTATATGATTATATTTATTAAGATTGGTTATACAATATGTAAGTAAAATAATAAAAGTTACGCATTTAATTAAATTGTGGAAGCAACCAATAATATAATTCAAAAGTCAAAATAATTAACTAAAATATAAAAGTCACATGAGTTGGTTATGCAATACGTAAAACTTGAGAGTTTGGAGAAGCCGTGACCAAGAGTAAGAGAGATTGACTTATTTATTTATAAATTTAGAAAAAGTTAACCTAGTAAGTTGTAATTAGTAAATAAATTCGCCCACCTCTTGAAGGCAAAATGACTAAACCTAATTTATAAAATGCTTTAAATAATAAATTGGATATTCGGGTAATATCCTATACCCATTCGGGTTACTCAATACCCGATTTATCTTAAATTACAATACCCAATTCCATACCCAATCCCATAAAATTGGATATTGAGTATCCAATACCCGGCGGATATCGGGTCAGGTACCGGTAAACCCAATACCCGAGATATATCCGTATTCCCACCCCTACCCAGCGGTTATAATTATTTGTTGAAAAATGAGAATGGATCAGTATTGACCAACAATCAAGCTGGATCAAGGCTAAGGATTGTGTTGGGCCTCAATAAATGAAATATCATAATAGATTAATTTAAGGGTAAATTGCTTCTAAAATCATGAACTTTCACGATAGTTTGGTATTTCCCGTAAACTTTAAAAGTTGCATAAAAAATCATGAACTTTGTCGGGTTGTGCAAATTTCCCAAACGACCCGACCCGATAATTTTCTGGCATAAACTTATCTTATGTGGCAGCCGGAAGCGTGACTAGGCAGCCGGAACACAAAACTACGTCGTTTTGTGTTTTGTAAATAAAAAAATTAAAAAAAATTAATTTTCGCTGCATCCCTTAAATTAAATAAATATCCCTTAATTATGTCTAAAATTTGCAAACGTAAAACGACGGGGAGATCTCAGGCGGATGCCAATTCAGCTCAGGGGAGAAAATCATCGCTTGGAGATCATCACCATCCTCCCTGATGTGCGTCGGCTCTTTCGTGAGCCACTGTGGGTGGAATTCGACGCTGGAGAGCGTGGCGGTTGGGGGTGCCGGTGGTGGCGATTGCGAAGCTGGTGGAGGATTCGTGGAGGTGTGGAGTGAGGGTTGTGAAGGGGGAGATTGTGGAGGCAGATGAGACCGTGCAGTGCTTAGAGATGGTGATGGACGGTGGAGATGAGAGTAGGGAGATGAGGAAAAACGCTAAGAAATGGAGGGATTTGGCGAGGGAGGCTGTTGACGACGGTGGAAGCTCTCAAATTAATCTTAAGATGTTCGCTGAGCTTTTGGATTTTATGTCTTTCCAGAATTAAATTGTTGGACCACTACACAATATCTCAAAAGTGCAAATCCATCATTAGTGTATAAGTGTTGCTTGATTTTTTTTATTTTTGCATTTTTTTAGCATTGCAACGAATGCCAGATTCTTTCTGTAGATAATATTTCTTGGGCAGTAAAATAACTACTGGTACTATAAGATTCATGAACTATAACTATATTATAATAGATTGAGACAGTATTAATTGAATTTTTGCGTATACATGTAAAATTGTAACAGTGCAAGAACTACTTATGGAATGTACATCTAACTAAATTAATACTTTTACAGATAATATAACCATGATATAGCTTATAATACTGATAAAGCTAATTTCATGCATCGGTTATATGGTGAAAAACGTTACATTTTGCTGTGTCTAACACGGTTTATAAGTCAGGTGTGTGACAGAATCGCTAGATCAAGGAGGT
>NW_025952665.1:0-20533 GCF_023119035.1 Salvia hispanica | reverse complement strand
TTCAGAATTTCTTCTAGACCGTCGTTGCTCTTTCTCTTTGAATTTGTTGCAATTCCTTGAATCGTGGTGACGCCACTCCTGGCATTTCTTGCATTGACGCAAACGCTTGCTCTTAAGCTTCAAAGCCTTCTCCACTCCTAAATTACAACGCTCCTAAAAACTGACGATGAAGTAAATACAAAATATTCCACCTATTGGATTTAGTATGATCATAGATCATAACAAAGGCACAACGAAGCATAATAGAAAAGATGACATAATAAACTCATACAAAATAAGTGATAATGATAATAGGTAATACTAAATGCAAATATATGTCATACAAAAACATGTCATTATAACACCATAAATAAGTCATAATTACAACATCCCTAAAACTGTCGATGAAGAAAGACAAAATATTCCAACAACAATTCATTATACTGAAAAATTGATGATTGATAACGAATTATACAAATGCTATAAATTATGACTACAGTTGACAAACCACGTAGATCATACTTAGGCATAACTGAAGCATATCATACAACACGTCATATAAAAGATAAAAATGAGTGATACAAGATAAATGACACAAACCCAAAAAATAACAATACAAATGGGTCATACAAAAGGAGTAATTGTAGCATGCCAAACTAATAAAAGTACCACCAATTCTGTGATTTTATAAACATACAGTTTCCATAAAACGAAATGAAAACATGATGGCAAATGACAAAGAACATTGGTGTGACTAAATTCACAACCAATCTGATCAGATGGATCGAAGACTGAAGAAAAAAAAAATTATCAACAAAACCTGTATTCTCTACAACGTCATCGAAGGATGGTTGATTGTCTCCAAACGAATTAGGGCATATTACGGTTTCCATGTATGGAGATAGGCTGCATAAAATCTACGGAAAAAAAGACGACAATTGTAAGTTATGAAATCGTCATACATAATCCATCAAAATTAAGAAATTGAATTATAGATTTCAAAATTACAACCGACTAACGAAATTAATTAGGAGATGAGATAATTTTAAAAATAGAAATTACCGGTGACAGATACGGCGATGGATGAAGAAGATGGAAAAAACCACAAAAGTTGAAGATGATGAATGTTAACTACAAAATCACGCAATGATTTGTTAATAGAAAGAGAAACGTGCATGATTATAGGAATTGCAACAACAAACGGATGAACATGATTGACATTATTAACCTTTCAGGATTTTAAATGAATAATATAAAATTAATTGAGAAATTATAGGAGCCATCAGATCTTCTAATCTCAAGATTAAAATGTCTAATCCTATGGTCTAAAATCGGCCTGTATTTCTTGATTTAATGGGATTCTTGTTTTGATCAAAATCATATATATATATATATATATATATATATATATAGGGTCTTGTTAGGTTGAGATTATTTAGCTAAATTGAGAAATGAGATGCAATATGGGCCACTAATCCATAAGATTAAGAAAATGTCAACAAATATCAAATTATGTCAACAAGGGGGTATAATTGTAATTTTATTAATAAAAAATCTGAAAACATAAAAACGTGTTTCAATCCAATTTGAAAAAGCTCTCTAAAACTCTGCTGAAATCTTCAAACCTTCATGCAATTCGAACCCCTTCAAAATCTGCAAAAACTCGGTAATCTTCACAATTCAAACCGTAAACATTCATACAGAGTTTTCTAGAATGACGATAGAAGAGCAAAATCGAAAAGAATCAGTTGAAACATCGATTGAAGTTGAATCGGCTGAAGCAGCGGTCGAAGAGAATCGGCATTCGAAATCGGCGACGGTTGAAGCGACTTCTTCAGGTTAAGAAATTGATTCAAATTTTAAGTATATTACTTCGATTTTGGTGTATTAAAACACATCTGGATTTCGATTTTTATGAATTCGATTCCTGCTGAATTTTTTTGTTGATTAACGATGGTAGAATCGGAAGAGATGGAAACGAACAATGCTGCTGGAAAAAACGGAAGAGATCAAGCATTACCTTCCAGTTAAGGATTTTTTAAAATTTTGAAGATTATTGACATTTTATATACTAGCTATTGACATAGCTATAATATTATACTGTTAACAGTAGTGTATGCTTGTTTGAATAGGCGTTGACATAATTATATTAACATAATGTATGCTTGTTTGAATGACTGTTAGGATGACTGTAGAAAACATACAATTTTATGGTTGTAGTAGTATGTCAACAACTATTGACATAGTGTATGCTTGTTTGAATGGCTGTTAGGATGGCTGTAGAAAACATATGTATAGTTGTAGTAGTATGTCAATAGCTATTGACATATTGTAAGCTTGTTTAAATAGTTGTTGACATAGTCATACTTATGTAATCAGAGTATGCTTGCCATAAACTTTATAAGATAATCGACAGGGTATGTCAACATTATAAACTTTAACTATTGACATAATAATAATGATAATAATAAGATAATTGTGGTTGCTATATATAGGATATACGTGTTAATTGACAGAGTATAATTCATAAATGAACTTCTGTTAGTTGTGCTTGCCATATCTATTGACATAGCTATAATAATATACTGTTGACATAGTCTTATTTTTGTAAACAGAGTATGCTTGCCATAAACTTTATAAGATAATCGAGAGGTTATGTCAACATTATAAACTATAACTATTGACATAATAGTAATAAGATAATTGTTCTTACTATATATGGGAAATACCAGTTAATGACAGAGCATACTTAATGCCTAAAATTCTGTTAATTGTGCTTGGTATATCTAATGAAATAATTTTAGTAATATACATGCACTTGATGTCAACAGAGTACACTTGTTAGTATCATGATACTTTGTATAATTGATATAGATTTATTATGTTTGATTTTAAACCAGAAAACAGAAAAACATACAAGCGAAAAAGGAGTACCTCAATATCTCAGGATGAGCCGATGAGTTAATTACTATTAAGAAAAATCAAAAGAAAAGTGTAAAGGATGGAAAACAGATTGTTATTGCCGAGAATCTATCTCAAAGGCTTCTAGTGAAAAGGAAGCCGATGTATTTTGTTAATGCAATAAGCAGACTGAATGAGTAACAGATGCGTGAATCATAAGGATGTTGAAGATGTTATGTTAGAAGATCTTCAAGGAGGAAGACAGTTCAAGAGGATGTTCTTGGTCTTACTAGAATCAACATTGATTGAGCAATCAACATGTGGAATGGTAAAATCTAAGATTGGGGAGATAATTGATGATCTGGATAACGTGAGGAATGTCAATTGGTGTTCATATATAATATCAGTGCTCAAATTTGCAAAACAAAATTGGGATGGAAAAGTGACCATCTTCTGTAGCTCTGCTACTTAGACAGAGTTACACAAGACAAGCGTCCTGTTCCTCGGACATTTCCATTAATGAAAGGATGGAAAAGTGACCATCTTCAGGCTAGGCTAAAGAAGATAGAGAAATCAGTGCAGGAGTTTTTGGTTTAGGAAATATAAAGAAAAGATATATTCGTAATGAGGAGCAGCAGCAAGGGATTGAAGAACTTCAATGTAACAAATCGGCAGGAAAATTGGGATGCTTCGACAGCAAAGAGAAATTTTATTTCTCAGATAGATAATGAGGTTGAAAGAAGACCAGATTTCAACTAGAGAAAAATTGATTTGGTAATAAGATCTAAAAATGATATCTATGTTAGAATATGAACAAGTATTCTATGGATATAATTGTATATTTCATGTCATACAGGTCTTCTTCCCAGTTTGTGCAGATAACCATTACTACCTTGTAGTATATTGGATGAAGAAAAACATCATTGACATCATAGATAATATAAAGCCACTTAAAGATACAGATCCGTTGAAAAATTATGACATTGATATTGGCTTACTGGTATGCTTTTATCTATATTATAGACATATTCTCTACATTGTGTTGAAATGCTTTGTACGTGTAGTTTAATTTAGTTATTTATATATTTTGCAGAAAGATATGTTCGAAGCATACTTCATAGAGAAGAAATTGCTAGATCTTTCAGAAAATATAAACAAGTCTTCATTCAATTTTCTGAATTTAGAATGGGCAACAACCACAAACATAAAGGACTGCGGTGTCTATTTGATGAGGCACATGGAGACCTATGTTGGGAAAAAGGGCAGTGATTGGGATATCGGCTTCTCTGCGCGTAGTCTGAAGATTATCCAAATACTCAGGGGAAGATATTGCTGCACGATGATTGCATCAATTTACAATAACCAGAGATCGCCAATGTTACAACTAGCTCATGATTGGATGGAAGCAAACATGGACAAATTGTATAAGCTAAACAACAAATACAAGAAGTTGTTTAGTTGTAGAAAGAGGAAGTGAACAAAAACAGATTTTAATGTTTGATGTTAACTTATCTTTTGGATTGGTTTTAAAATGATTATTATGCATTCTGACTTTTGAAATTAGCAGTTATAACAAATGTTAATAAGTTCAACAAATTGTATTGAAATGTAAACAACTTGATTGAAATATCAACAACCTATAACAAAATGTCAACAGCTTGTATAAAGTGTCAACAACTTGGAAAACAAATATTATGTCAACAACTTAAAATTGACATAATTATATTAGTTGTTGACATGACTAGTACATGTAGTTGACATGACTTACAATTGTTGTCAACATGTTTTCTATGTATTGTTCACATGGTTTGTACGTGTAGGTGACATGGCTTGAAATATAGTTGACATGACTGGTATGTGCGGTTGACACAATGTGCACCATAGTTGACATAATTATATTAGTTGTTGAGATGGCCAGTATATATAGTTGACACAATATGTACCGTAGTTGACATGACTGGTATGTGCGGTTGACACGATGTGCACCATAGTTGACATAATTATATTAGTTGTTGACATGGCCAGTATATATAGTTGACACGATATGTACCGTAGTTGACATGACTGGTATGTGCCGTTGACACGATGTGCACCATAGTTGACATAATTATATTAGTTGTTGACATGGCCAGTATATATAGTTGACACGATATATACCGTAGTTGACATGACTGGTATGTGCCGTTGACACGATGTGCACCATAATTGACATAATTATATTAGTTGTTGACATGGCCTAGTTGACATGATTTTTAATTGTTGACATGTGCACCTTAAAAACATGATGGAGCACGAAAGCAAGGCAGAGTCCAAGTTGTACTAAAAAGTCAACTACTTATAACCAAATGTCAACACCTTGTATAAAGGTGTACAACTCAGAAAACAAAACTTAAAATTAAAAAAACAGAATCATAAAATAGATGTCAACAGAGAGTAAAATCAGATATCAACAACTAACAAGAAAATGTCAATAATTTGTAGTCTATGTCAACAACTAAAAAACAATCATATCTCCTTTCTGCCACAGCTTCTAGCATTATGATCAGTAATTTTATGACACTTTCCACAACGCCTATGAGGTTTATTTGCTTTTTCAATTGCTTTCTCTATGCTTGACTTAATCCTGCTTTCCTTGTCACTTGCACCACCTTTTGTACTAACCACATCTGGAGCATGTGCAGTTATTTCTTCAGGTACAGCAATACCATATATGTTCATGATTGAATCATTTTTATCAATAGACGACGATCCAGCACAGTCATCTTTAAAGATTTGAGGACCAATACCCGCAAGCAAATTATCCAAAGCAATCAAATGATCTTTATTCCTAAAAGCACGCTGATATAGACCAAAGTAACGACCATGACACCTGTTAGCAATCTGTAGTTTGTCATCTTTGTTAGAACCTGCACACATATAAAATGTCAACAGCCTATATAAGATGTCAACAACCTATATAAGATATGTCAACAGCTTAAATAACACATGCTAAAACTTAAACTGAAATATCTATAGAAAATAGTTTGAATACCTCTGTCAGACGCACTATCATCACTCGTGAGACCATGAACTGCCTTTAGTAATTCACTTTTAAGCCAACGGTTACCAACATATTTCTCTGGAATATTGTTGACATCTTTGTTTCTGAGGATGAAGAAAAGGTGGCTGCATAGATAACCACACCTTAAAAATAGTTTACACTCACATTCATATGACTCAGTCTCTATCTCATGTGTAACTGTAAAGGTATTCTTTCTAGCATCAGAAACTTTGAAGACCTCGATATTCTCCAATGTGGACATGCTAATCATCCGACAACTCTTATCAGCCTCAGCAATAAATTCTTGTATCACTCTAAACATCCTATTTTCAGATTCTGAAAAAGATGTTGTTCTCATTAAAGAACCCATAGGAACATCTCTAAAGAAGGCTGGGATCCACATATGTTTAATAGCAAACCTATCCTTAAACCATTTATGATCTTCTACACCATATTTTTCAACAATACTAGTCCATAATATATCATACTGTATGAAATCCTTGTCTATTGCAAACAACATACTGAAAAATAATAACACCACCACTAGACCTATTTCCAAATCTTCGACAATCAAAACAACACTCCTGAGCATACTTTTCATAAAAGGAAATTCCTTCCTCAAGGGAAGAAATTTTTTTACCTTCATAAGGCCTCAACTCAGGCTTGCAAATTGGAATAACAGACCCTACAACATAGAATATTTACCAAGGAACATAAATCATGTCAACAGATTTTCAAGTCATGTCAACAGAGCATAAATCAACAACATAACACCTTTAGTTATCTCTAAAGAGGTGGCTGAACTCTTGTAAAATTCTTAGACAATTGTTATAAGTTATGTAAGCCAAAATATCAGAACATGCTTCAAATTACCAGGATCAAAATGTCCAGTTTAATTAGAATACACCAATTCAAACACACGATGTCAACAGAATATTTAACAAGTAACATAAATCATGTCAACAGAGCATAAATCACCAACATAACACAACAAAATAATGTTAATGAAACAGAATGTCCACAAAGAGCATAACAACAACACAGAATATTTACCAAGTAACATAAATCATGTCAACAGATTTTCAAGTCATGTCAACAAAGCATAAATCACCAACATAACACAAAAAATCATGTTAATGAAAATCAAACCAAACTACCTCCACCATTCGTAAATCATGTCATCAGATTTTCAAGTCACGTCAACGCAAATCAAGAGACTTACGTAAATTACCCCTATAGTTATCTCTAAATAGGTGGCTGCACTCTTGTAAAATTCTTAGACAATTGTTATAAGTTATGTAAGCCAATATATCAGAACATGCTTCAAATTACCAAGATCAAAATGTCCAGTTTAATTAGAATACACCAATTCAAACAGACGATGTCAACAGAATAATTAACAAGTACACATAAATCATGTCAACAGAGCATAAATCACAAACATAACACAACAAAATAATGTTAATGAAACAGAATGTCCACAAAGAGCATAACAACAACATAGAATATTTACCAAGTAACATAAATCATGTCAACAGATTTTCAAATCATGTCAACAGAGCATAAATCACAAACATAACACAACAAAATAATGTTAATGAAACAGAATGTCCACAAAGAGCATAACAACAACACAGAATATTTACCAAGTAACATAAATCATGTCAACAGATTTTCAAGTCATGTCAACAGAGCATAAATCAACAACATAACACAACAAAATAAAGTTAATGAAATAGAATGTCAACAAAGAGCTCATAACCCATACATCTCCCTTGAATGCTCATAACTGATTAAGAAAAAGGGTTTAACAGTGTGCACCTAAAATATCCATACATTCCAAACTCAACCATGTTTCTCAACCTTCTCAGGCTTTATGGTCTTTTGCTTAGCCAATAACTAACCAATTTTTTTATGTCAAGTTAAGGACTCTCATCATGGTTATATCATATGGACTTTTACATTCAAGAAAATCCAACCAAAGATTGATCCACTTAGACTAACGTTTATTTCCTCGGTCAAGAATTAATGAGCTGATTTCTCAAGTAGCTTCAATTAAAGCAGAAAATTACCCCTATAGTTATCTCTAAAGAGATGGCTGCACTCTTGTAAAATTCTTACACAATTGTTATAAGTTATGTAAGCCAAAATATCAGAACATGCTTCAAATTACCAGGATCAAAATGTCCAGTTTAATTAGAATACACCAATTCAAACACATAATGAATATTTAACATAAATCATGTCAACAGAGCATAAATCAACAACATAACACAACAAAATAATGTTAATGAAACAGAAAATCAACAAAGAGCATAGCAACAACACATAATATTTATCAAGCAACATAAGTCATGTCAACAGAGAATAAATCACCAACAAAACACAAAAAAATCATGTTAATGAAAATCAAACCAAACTACCTCCACCATTCGTCGACGTAGACTCGGAATAAGATGAAGAATCCATCAAATAACACTTAGCTGCTGATTACGAACTGAAATCGAACCTAAAGATGAGAAAAAAAAAAAAAACTAATTAGGAACAAATTTGACTGGGCATCAACAAATAAAGGATAAAAACAGAATCAAAGTCGGTAAAATCGACCGAAAAACGTCAAAATCAACAAAGAAATCCGTCGAACAGGTCGTCTGTTTTTCGAAAATTGAATCGGAAATCAGGTATCGTTGAAATCGTTGAAACCGTCTGAGTCTAATTTTGCAAATCAATTGAATCATAAATCGTTAAAATAGATTCAATGAGAGATATGATTCAATCGTTGAAATCTCAGCAGAATCGCCGATCAAAGATGAAAGATGAAGAAGAACCCTAAATTATAACGCGAAAAGACAGTTTTACCCTTTCATATTAAATTAATCTAATAATATTTATTGTGTGGCAAAATCTGGACCACTCATTTAATAAAAATGAGTGGCTGATATTGCATCTCATTTCTTAATTAGCATAAAAAATCTCAATTGATCACAATATATATATATATAGGATCATGATCAATTGAGATTATTTAGGCTAATTGAGAAATGAGATGCAATATCAGCCACTCATTTTTATTAAATGAGTGGTCCAGATTTTGCCACATGGAAAATATTTTTAGATTAATTAATTATGAAATGGCAGAATGGTAATATCATGGTACATTTTATTCAATAAATATTTTTTTTTATTTTTTTATTAATTTTTAAAAAAAATAAATTTTTTTTTATATTTTTCAACTACATGTACAATTCATGTCAACTACACATATATAATGTCAACTACATATACAATTCATGTCAACTATGTGTACAATCCATGTCAACTACATACATATAATGTCAACTACATGTACAATTCATGTCAACTACACACATATAATGTCAACTACATACACAATTCATGTCAACTACACAATATAAGAGCATCTCCAATGCAAATAGGCCAGCCACTCTCTCTCCCTGCCACGTCAGCAGGACTAAAAATCCACCTGCCACATCAGATTTAGGCCACCATAGGCCAAGCGCAATAAAAATAATTTAAGAAATACTAAATTTACGGAATAAAAATTACGATTAAATTATGAAATTAAATTTACGAGACATATACGGAAAAATTCATTAATTGCATTAAAAAAAAGGTACATAGATAAAAAAAAATTACATAATAAAGAAAAAAAACTATCGCCGTGCAGTCCTCCGTGCCCACAACTCTTCAATTATATCCTTTTGGAGTTGAATATGAGCATCCACTTGGCGCATGTCGGCATATTCCTTGAGGTGGTCGACTTCATCGAGAGGTACCCCACGTCGTACGCTAGGAGTGGCCGTTCCGTGGCTTGGACCGGCTTCATCGTCATTGGCCCAACTAGTCAGTTGTACGCCTTCGTCTTCGACGATCATGTTGTGCATGATAATGCAGGCGTACATGATTGGGGAAACGCATTCGACATCCAACAAACGCGTTGGACCCTTAATTGCCGCCCATCGAGACCGGAGCACACCAAATGCGCGCTCCACGTCCTTGCGCGCCGACTCCTGCCGTTCCGCAAAGTAGGCCTTCCTTTCATCACTTGCGTGCCTGATCGTCTTCACAAAGACAGGCCACCTAGGGTATACCCCATCCGCCAAGTAGTGGCCCATATCATGCCGGTTGCCGTTGGCCACAAATGAGACGGCTGGACCGATGCCCTGGCACTTCTCGTTGAAGAGGGGAGACGAGTTCAGGATGTTGAGGTCGTTGTTCAACCCAAGCTACCCCAAAATACGCATGTCAGATCCACAGCCGGTAATCAGCTACGGCCTCGAGGATCATTGTGGGATTCTTTGACTTGTAGCCGGTGTGTAGGCCCCCTTCCAGGCGATCGGACAGTTCTTCCACTCCCAATGCATACAATCTATGCTTTGCCTAACATCCCGGGGAACCCATGCTTCTCCCCGTGCATCTGCATCAAATTCTGACAATCTTGGGGAGTAGGGCTTCGAAGGTACTCCTCACCGAAAATGTTTATCACGCCCTCACAGAAATACTTCAGACAATCCAGAGCAGTCGTCTCACCGATGTGGAGGTACTCATCCCACATGTCTGCCGCGCCTCCGTAGGCCAACTGCCTGATTGCCGCCATGCACTTTTGAATAGGGGTGTGGCCGGGTCTGCCAACCGCATCGTGCCTAAAGCGGAAACACAGATATCGACGCTCCAAAGCGTCAACGATACGCATAAACTGTTGGGACTACCGCAGCGGAAGACACGAAAAACAAACAGGTCCTTAACGGATCTATTTAGGTGATTATGCATTCGAATCCAATTTAATGCAATTAACATAGATCTATAGATATAATACATCAAAAACACATAATCATGCAATTTGATGTAAATTCGATTGTTACCTCTTCTTGATCCATCATAGGATCGAAGTTGCTAGCTGCACCACCCGGAGATCCTTGGTTTATCGACCGTGAATCTTCCAACCTATTCCCTTGTCCTTGGCTATTCATCCGTGTGGGCGGATCTTGAACAACCAAAATAGTCTTGATGAGATCTAGGAAGAACACTACACCAAACTATCTATCTCGATTCAATTCTATGGATTAGAATGAATAAGACAAGATCAAACCAAAAACCCTAGCTCCCTATTTCTTGGAGGCTCGAAAATCGAGCCAAATGAGGGAGAGAGAGGCCACGCTAGTGGCGGCTAGGGTTAGGGTTGAGAGGTGTGACTTGTGGTGTGCTAGGGTTTCCACATCTCATCACTATTTATAATGGACTTGTTGGGCTAGGATGGGGATCCATGGAATGACTTAAGTGTTGGGCTCACCCATTAGATAATTAACTAATTAAATCAAATGACCCATGATTTAATATATTATCAATGGAATATTATTTTGTTCCACTAAAGAATAATATTGCACTCCCACTTAAATCACCAAATTACAAATAACTTGGGTCCATTTTATTTTATAATATTTTCCGCGTTTAAGATTATCTTGATCCGTCAATTTAATTCTTTTGTCTGCTATGTGACTAGAATTAAATTAATTCTCCAAAGAGTTTTTCTAGTTTGAAACTTTATTTATTATTCGTGGAATAAATTCCAACTGCGCAGTTTTCTGAATAATAAATTCCTTTTTCAAACACCTCTTGGGGATCACCCCTTAGGGATTTAATCATACCACACTGGGCACGCGAATTCTATGAAATAATATTTCAATACCTTCATGTTATTCAATTACTACCACCCAAGATATCATGAACTTGAGTTACGTACAAACTCTCACATTGATAAGTCAAAGTGGCGTTTGATTGAATAAACAATATTGATATTAATATCATAGACTAGAAAATACTAAACTTTCTAAAATATATTCTTTCAGTAGATAGCAATAAAGAATACATTTCGGATTAGATCCTTTCAGTGCTTTACCACACCGGTGTTACTAATCTCATCTTAGGTAAGAGAGAATTATCACAAACACCGCAACCGTACCAATAGGTAGCCAAAGCCTATCTAGGTTGTGAATACGTTTTTCTTCTTACTAGATCTGGCCAAGTCCCCTACTGGAAAACTCATGAGGAGATTCATCGAATTTCCCTACTTGACCTTCTTAGTAAAAAGCCTTAGACTTGTTTATTATATTTCAATAATAAACCATTATATTATATTATTTATTCTCATAAATAGGTAAACAAGTGGACGTGGCGTTTCTCGTATACATGCACAAGCTGACTGTACAAAGGCATGTACGCTCGAAGCATCTTTTAGTATACAAACCCCAACAATCTCCCACTTATACTCAAAGAATGCTTTCGAGTATACCAACCGCTTTATTGGCCTTGTGCTACACATTCACACACATTTTCTCCCACTTATACTCAAAGCAGGCTTTGGCCACTATGTACTCAAAACTATAATTCTTTAAAAGAATCTACCAACATAGTTTGCTAGAGTACATAAAACGAAAATATACTTGTAATTTATAACCTTAATTCTTGCTAAGGAGCACGATTATTTGATCAAAATATTTCTAGGCCCTTTGATCCAGTGGAATAATTTTATGTGCCTTTCTCAAGTGCACTTATACATATTCCTCTATCAAAATCCATTATTTTGATCCTTCTGAATTTCTACTAATTAAAGTAGAATACCTATAGCAATATATAAAGTTTTAATCATGTCGAATATGATTCCCAAAACTTTAATTATATAATACCAACCTTACTTGGTATTATCCTTGCTATATAATTTGTGATGTAAATTTATGTATGAACATAATTACCTCATCACAATGACTAATTGGAAATTAGTCCTTATGACAAAATAAAACCGAATGATTGCATTCTTTGTTTTATAGTCATAAATTCCAAGAGTTCATTTATTTAACCATTTGTTGTGAATTTTAGAAATACTTTCTTTGGAAACCCAAAAGTAATTCTAATTTTAATAGCTAACTTGGAAATGTCTTTTAATGTTATTAGAGTCTTAGAAAGTGTGCAATTCATCACTTCTTTCATTCTAGGGTGTGAACCCTTTTAACTCTATCAAACATTACCTTAATTCCATTTATGAATATTCTATGAGACAAAATTTAGCTCCCACTTTTAAAAGTAGAAAATTGTAAGTCTCAATATTCTTTAGGCTATTAAAATAAATTAAACAGTGCTTGGAGTTAAATTCATCCTAGTTTAATAAAATGAGCTATGAAGCTCTTATTAAACACTTAGAATTTAATCATTCATTAAGAAAAGCTCCCACTATTTTAATTATCACTTTCACAACAAAATAAATAAAACAATAACTAATCAAATAGTCAACTCTAGGCTTGGAACATTAAAATAAATTTAATGTGCACACTATATTTACTATACAAGAATTTCTAGTATTTATAATAAATACTTATCTTGTTTCTAGTTGAATTTATTTTACTTGTCTTGTAATCAATCATTGTGATTATTTTTCTTACACCTTTATTTGAACAAACGCGATCATAAGATCATTTTATTTTGTATTGAATCCATGTCGAACATTAATGTTCTATTGACTCATCAACAAAATAATGGTTCAAAAGACTTAAGGATTAAAGAAACTTAATAATCAATATTTCTAGAAGAAAACTTCATAATAATTGAATCAACAAATTTAATCACAAGTAAACATTTTGATATTAACCATGTTATATTTGATGTCATAAATAATTGGATAATCAAAATTTCATTTATCTAATAATGCAAGCATTATAAAATGACATCGATAATCCAAAAACACAATTGATAAACTAGGAATAAAATTCCATATCAATAATCCATATGATATCAAAACCAAACAATATCAAAAACTCTTAAAATTCAACAATGTAAACATAAAAGCAAAAATAAACTCTTCTGACTTGAACATGGTCATCTCAAAAGTCCACCCCTTCTTTTCATCTTTGTTTGAGCAATCACAAGCTTGTTATAAAGCTCCAAAAACGAAAACTTTTTGTCGCTAAACAAAATTTCATTTCTGACTTCATTAAAGCTATCTGGAAGCCCATCAAGGATCATTATCTGTTGGGTTTCTGGGTCAACTTTCCCCCCCGACAAGTGAAGTTTATTGAAGTAGCCAAGCATGACTAGGGCATATACCCCCACGTCTTGGCCCTCTTCAAATACATCATGCCTTAAATGCTTCACAGCGATACCAGCTCTTACCTTAGAGGACTTTTCTTCAAACCACTTGGGCTTGTTGACCAACGGCCTTTTGGGTTTGTCAAACCTCTCAAGGGCATTGCCAACACCGGCTAAAAGGAAGCCCTTGAGATGACATTCCGCGGTATGCCACTGATCACGAAACTCCTTGTCCTCTCCTTGTAGATGGTATGTGGGCGGACGATTCTTGCTGAGAATCAACCTCAAGTCATTGATCAAACGATCAACATCAAGCTTACTTTTCCATTCCTTAAACAATTCAGAGTCACGCTTCCTCGAACTAAGTATGGCATAATAAATATCCCAAGTGTCAATCATCTTTCGTTCAAGCTGAGAACAAACACCAATAATATAAACATGTAAAATTTCAAGGAATTGCAAATAACCACAAAACAATTCATTAATTTTACATCCACAAAAATCAAGCACAAACGTTCTTCTACTAGGAAGCCGTGTCTTATTCATGCAAGAAATTCATTATTTTTACTGGCCACAATGTCGACAGATAGTCCAGAGACCATAAGAATGGCATGGCTGACTAACAATGCTAAAGCGTATAACCATAAAATTAAGCACTAAGGATTCTTTACTTGTGCGTGAACTCCTCTAAAGAAAGGTCGAACCGGACAAGCACCTCCTCCTATAGCTCCCTCTAAGCATTATTAAAATACAATCCTTATAATTTCGCAGCAATATTGCTCCGGTAAAGACCAGTCGCGATATTACTGAAAAACTAATTTTACGATTTTAATAACCTTTATCTAGAGAAGTCCAAACTTACGAACTGGTAATGTTCCTCCCGTAAAGACAGGCCGGTCACTACTTCGCACTAAGACCAATTTTATGGAGGTCATATACAAACGTGTTGTAATTATCGCTTCATATTTTCTTGTTGGTGGTTTTAATAGTTTAATTATCACTTAAGCAGATAAGGCAGGTATCCACATTCAAAGAATAATTAAACATGTACTAGCTATGCATGCAAGACAATAAGTACAAATTTATGACGATGGAGGATATCGATATAATCTTAGGGATGGAATGGTTGACTACAAATTTTGCGACGATTCGTTGTAAGGAGAGAGAAATATCTCTATAAGCTCCAGGAAAGGAACCCACCATATACCATTGAATCTCGATGAACCGACGAACCTCTATAATCTTTGCGCTGTAAGCTACCGCGATGATGAAGAAAGGACGTCCCGCACATCTTGTCTATCTCCACGAAGAGGAGAAGGAGGAAAGGAGAGTGAAAGACGTCGCTGTCGTGCGAGAATTTCCAGATGTTTTTTTTTTTGAAGTGTTACCTGGACCGCCGCCAGATCGACAATTGGAGTTCACAATCGACCTCGAACCAGGAGCCGCACCTGTGTCTAAGGCACCGTATCGAATGACGCCTAAGGAATTGGAGGAACTCAAGATACAACTTCAAGAGCTCATGGACCTAGGTTTTGTTAGGCCTAGTGTTTCGCCGTGGGGCGCACCAGTACTTTTCGTAAAGAAGAAGGATGGATCGATGAGGATGTGCATCGACTATGGAGAATTAAACAAATTGACCCTTAAGAACAAGTATCCACTGCCGAGGATCGATGACCTGTTCGATCAACTTCCAGGAGCCGGAGTGTTTTCGAAGATGGACTTGAGGTCCGGATATCATCAACTAAGAGTTCGAAGGGAGGACATACCGAAGACTGCGTTTCGTACAAGATATGGACACTACGAGTTCGTTGTAATGCCGTTCGGCCTAACGAATGCCCCAGCGGTATTCATGGATTTGATGAATCGAATATTCCACCCGTACTTGGATAAATTCGTCCTAGTATTTATCGATGAAGTTTTAGTCTACTCGAGGAACGAAAAGGAGCATGAGGAGCATCTACGAATCGCTTTAGAGACTTTGAGAAACGAGAAGTTATACGCCAAATTTAGCAAGTGTGAATTTTGGCTGAAAGAAGTAAACTTTCTTGGACACATTGTATCGGCAGAAGGAATCAGAGTGGACCCCGCCAAAGTTGAAGCGGTGCAACAATGGAAGTCACCATCAACCCCAAACGAGATTCGGAGTTTCCTAGGCTTGGCAGGATACTACCGAAGGTTTATAGAAGGGTTCTCCAAGATAGCGAGACCAATGACGCAACAACTTAAGAAGGGAGTCAAGGTGAATTGGACCCCAGAGTGTGAAGCAAGCTTTCAACTCTTGAAGGAGAAGTTGACAACCGCGCCAGTGTTAGCCGTGCCCGAGTCTGGAGTGAACTACGTAGTCTACACCGATGCTTCGAAGGTTGGACTAGGATGCGTGTTGATGCAAAACAACAAGGTGATCGCCTACGCGTCACGACAGTTGAGACCACACGAGTTGAACTACCCAACACACGATTTGGAGTTAGCAGCAGTGGTACATGCCCTAAAGATTTGGAGGCATCATCTCTACAAAGTTCGATGTGAAATCTTTACGGACCACAAAAGCTTGAAATATTTCTTCGAGCAGAAGGACTTAAACATGCGACAACGAAGATGGCTCGAACTAGTGAAGGACTACGATTGTGGTATCAATTACCACCCCGACAAAGCAAATGTGGTGGCAGATGCTTTGAGCCGAAAGGATCATTCGCAACTAGCTTTCCTGACGGAAGAGGAAAGTTTGATACGAGAGTTTAGTAAATTGCGATTGGAAGTGATAAGGGCACCTGAAACGGTGGAAGGACGAATCGCCACCTTAGTGGTGGAACCAGATTTGAAAACAAGAATCGTTGCAGCGCAACGAATGGATGCGAAACTCGAAGAGATTCGAGTGGAAGTGAGAACGGGCAAATCGGGAAATTTTAGTGAGGAGTCCGATAATGCCCTCATATTTGAAGGAAGACTATGCGTGCCCGACAACGAGGAACTCAAGAACGAGATCATGAGCGAAGCTCATTCGCTCATGAGACTCCATACACTGCTCACCCTGGAAGCACGAAGATGTACCAACACTTGAAGAAGTCATTTTGGTGGAATGGCATGAAGAAGGATGTCGCGACGTTTGTAGAACGTTGCTTAGCCTGCCAACAGGTGAAGGCTTTACACCAACGACCATATGGAAAATTACAACCGTTGGAGATACCCGAGTGGAAGTGGGAGCACATCACCATGGATTTCGTGACGGCCTTGCCAAAGACTCTCAAAGGAAACACCGCCATTTGGGTGATTGTAGATCGACTCACCAAATGTGCGCATTTCATACCGATTCCGATAACTCATGGATCGGACAGACTAGCGCGTATCTACATAAGAGAAATCGTGCGATTGCATGGAGTCCCAGTGACGATTACGTCTGATCGTGACCCGAAGTTCACTTCAAAATTTTGGATTAGTCTACAACGCGAGCTTGGAACACGATTGAACTTTAGCACGGCGTTTCACCCGCAGTCCGATGGACAATCCGAGAGGACGATACAAACTCTCGAGGATATGCTAAGAGCCGTGGTGCTCGACCGAGGCGGAAGTTGGGAGACCGCACTACCTTTGATCGAATTCGCTTACAACAACAGTTTCCAAGCAACGATTAACATGACGCCGTATGAAGCCTTATACGGAAGAAAGTGTAGATCACCGCTCTACTGGGATGAAGTTGGCGAACGAAGGGTACTTGGACCCGATGCAGTCGAGGAGATGATTGAAATTGTTCGACAAATTCGTGTGAGAATGAAGGAAGCCCAGGATAGACAAAAGTCTTACGCTGACGTCCGACGGACTGACTTACAATTTCAAGTCGGTGATAAAGTTTTTCTCAAGGTATCCCCGTCGAAAGGGATAACGCGTTTTGGTGTTAAAGGAAAGTTGAAACCACGATTTATCGGTCCTTATGAAATTCTCGAAGGAGTGGGACCCGTAGCCTATCGATTAGCGCTACCGCCGAACTTTGGGAACGTACACAACGTGTTCCATGTGTCACAGTTGCGGAAGTACGTGTTCGACCCGAAACACGTGATTCACTATGAGGAAGTTGCTTTGAATCCGGATTTGAGTTACGAGGAGCGACCTCAGATGATCTTGGACCGTAAAGTTCAAATCTTGCGGAACAAATCCATTGCTAGCGTGAAAGTACTTTGGAGAAACCACGAATACGAGGAAGCCACGTGGGAGCTCGAGGATAAGATGATGGAAATGTACCCGGAACTCTTTCCATGAAGGTACCAAATTTCGGGACGAAATTTCTTTTAAGAGTGGTAGGATGTAACGCCCCGCTTTTTCGAACCCTAATTTTTGTGACGTGGAAATTTTGCATTAAATGCTTTTAATGCTATGATATGTGGAATTAATTGATGCGTGAATTAATTGCAATATTCTATGTGACCTAATTGCGATTTTGAGTTGAGATTGAGTTGAATGGTCAACTTGTTGAATATGTGACGTGGCTATTGAATAGTCAACATTGTGGAAAATATGACGTGGCCGTGGAATGGTCAAAGTCGTTTGAAAATGTGAAGTGGAGATGATTTTCGAAAAATGTGGATATTTTGATGTGGGAGGAAATAATATTTGTGGTGAATTATTATCCTAAGGGATGAGTGAGAATTTAATAGGAGCATTTTATTTAAGTATGTGGAATTTTCGACCCTCCTATTTATTGGAAAGAAATCCTATTTTTCTTGGATTTAATTATTGCTTGGGATAATTATCCAAATTAAATCCAAAGTCCGATTATTCCTTTTATTTGATGAAAATTTCGAAATCTATGTTATTCCTAGAGGGATTTTCGAAATTCCCTTATTATGGGAGAAGGGATTATTTTATTATATTATTTGATCCCTTATTGATTCTCTTCCATAATTTAAATTCAAATATCCTAGCATATCTTGCCAAATCTAAGAAGATCTTACCATATCCTAATTTAATTAGGATTTTTAATTAAATCCCTTTGAAAGGCTCAAATCACACGCCACTTTCCTATTAAATTGGGGAGACTTTTTATTATTATTCTTGCTCCGTGATATTTTATTCTACTCCGTGAAATATTCAAATTTAAATCAAAAGCTATTAAAATAGCTTGAAATTCGAAAACCCCCTATTTCTCAACTATAATAACGCCACTTCCCCAACAAATCTCTCCCAAATCTTTATTATTTAATTATTGGAGTATATCTTGCACTCTATAAATAAGAGGAGAGAAATCAAAACCCTAGCACTACAGAAACCGTCCCCCACTCTCCCAACTTTCGGTCTCTCTCTTTCTCCCACTCTCTCAAATTTTTCTTATACTTTCTCCATTAATTCTTCATCTTTTGGAGAAGAATTGAAGCTGCAATTCAAGAATTCATTGAAGAATCAAGATTCTACTTGTTTCTACCGTTTGTTTTTGCAAGAAAAGGTACTTCTATTATTAATCTTTTCTTCCTCTACCGATTAATCGGTGTTCTTGAGTCCACATGCATTTAGAACGAGTGAAGGGGAAATTAATCGGTGAATTTGGATGCATGTGTGTGTGTGTGTGTGTGGCCGTGTGTGTGTGTGTGTGTGTGCATGCCTCGGTAGGCGTGTATGTGTGTGTTGTGTGTGTGTGCGTGTGTTGTGTGTGGGAAACACTCATGCGTGACACGATTTGATGATAAATCTGGAGTTGTTGTGTGATAAAAACGATATGATAATCGTACATTGATTCTGATTGTGATTTTGAAAATAATCGAAGGGAAAAGGGAAACGTGAGATCATGCATAATTTTAATCCATGATTTGAGACTTATTTGAAAAAAATATGAACTAAAGGTGATAGTTCGCGTTCCCGGTGGGATATCAAGAAGAAGTGCATTTTTGTTGAACTCGAAAGAAATCGAGGTGGGCTTTATTCTAAACTCTCTTCTATGTGCAAATTTATGATGTTGGAGAAATAAGGGTGGATTGAACTGTTATGCCATGCCTATGAATTATTTTGGATATTGTGATTGCCTGATGCCTTTTGACTGGCCAGTCCATGATATATTTTTGTGATACTCGATGCTTATCTTTAAATAAATGCAAAACCTCGAGTTCACTATGGTAAGGGTGGCATAACTATAAAATGTTTTGGCATGAGTCCACTGAGTATGTTTAAAATACTCAGCCTTACATGTGTTTTCCACTATGTGCAGGTTGAGTGGCGATGGGCGGTCGGTGGTGTTGAGAAGATTGAATCGAATAATATGGATGGTTGGGTTTTGAGTGTAGTCGTGTCTTCATACATGGCTCCGCTTTCTCTTGGAATGCTTCCGCTGAATATTATTGGAAAACTTTTTATCTTGGTTGTTTCGAACCCATTTCTTTGATTTGGAATGTTGGGAAAAATTGCGTTTTGTTGGAGTTATGCTAAACCTTTGACTTTTGAGCTTAGTCTATTATATCTTTTAAATCTTGATTCTCGTGAGTTAGCCGTTGAATTTTTGCCTTGATACTTCATTAAATGCTTGGTCAAATCTCTTTA
>NW_025952664.1:0-2000 GCF_023119035.1 Salvia hispanica | reverse complement strand
ATCTAGCTGATTAGATGTGTTTCCGGCCTTGTTTAGAACGATTTCACTATAAGAGCACGGTTGGTTGGTTTGTGGGATATGAAACAACTAGATAGGATTGTGAAAAGGCTTTTTCATGAAAAATAGGTATGGACAGCAATCTCAAAATGGTGTTTGATATTGTAGAAATAAAAGTGGCAAGCTAAGCTAAGAGCAGTGGGTGTGTTTGGTACGCATGTTAGTCTTAGTGAATGAAATGTGTTATTTTATGACACAAGAACCTATGTTTTAGCCTAAAAAGTTATATACTATTTTGGTGTGTTACACTTTTGGAAGTTGAACTAGGATGAATGTAAAGAGAGATGATATACTAAGGGACTAAATGTGAGCATTGTATGAGATACTGATGATGTGATGATGTATCAAGTTAATTTTCAAAAAAAATTCTCCCTTTTATTTCATCCCTATACACCCGCTGCTATCACGATTTTTAAGGCAACTGAAAAATCTGAATATTTTCTCCTATGATATTCTTGTCTTGCCGCAAAAATTTGGTTTTCATTTTTTAACCTTCCCATCTTCCCTCACCTTTCTTGGGAAAATTTTGAAAACAATTTTTTTCCATCTCTATTGGTTTAAATTGATTATGATGGACCGTTATATTCATGAATAAGATTACGGCAGTTTGATTCCTATATTAGTATATGATATGATAGCATTGGTGGAGTCCAATTTTGTATGATTGAGTTTTAGATAGTTATTTAATGTTCGGTTGCTATGTCAAAAATCTTAGTTTAGCTTAACTTTTGTTTGATTGAGCTACCTTAAACATTGGATACAAATATGTTCTGTCGAAAATAACCTCTATTAGTTTTGGTAAGACATTTTTCTCCTCATTGAATCCTATTTTGGCGCATATATTACACTTGGATCCCGCCCTCACAGATCACCTACTGAACAACGAGAGAATTTATTGGATTTCGGACTGCAAATTAACGCTATCGAAAGATGAAATCAGACAATGAAACTGAGAAATAATATACGAAGAAGAGATTTATGAGCCAAGAGAAGTCTTAATTATCATATCTACAATTGTTGTACATATGAGTTATCATGTACTAGTACTTTGAAATTTCTCAAACTAATTTTACAAAAATTAAGTGCAGTGACATGTACATAATAAACACCACACAAAGCTTTAGCTCAAGCTGATCAAATTCATTTAACTTGTACCGCTGGTAGGTTGCCCACATCTTTTTCTATATTAATTCTTTCATAAATTAAATCAATGCAAATCAGCATAACCATTAACTTTTTTTTACAGAAGAGAACCATTATAGATTATCACCGGACCACCTAACAACCAAACAACAACCCTCAGTATCATGCACTCAATTTGATTTACCTCACTTTGTATATATATGTTCCCAATCAACTATAGTCAAATAAAGGTTTGCATCTGCCAGACTACCATTATGCAGATTATCATGATTGACGATGAGGAAAACTGGAGTTTAACAATATAAAACTAGATCAAATGTTTAGTTACCAAAATTTGCATATATCTCAAATAAGCACCTCATTCTCCTTTTCCCCATAAACAAGTCGCCAAGGATGAGCACTAATATTTACATGAATATTGATGTCTACATTCTATATAAGTAAACAACAACATTGAAGATATAACTGTGAAGCATTTGTTTGCAATTTCTCCGCTCAAAACACACGACAAGGTCAATACCATTCTCAATTTCAGATAAATAAACTCGTCCAATTCCATCGCAAAGACGTATGCTTAATGTAAACACGAAAATTTATTTGTTTCACAGTAAATTCAGAGGTTGTAAAAGTCATAATTAAATCCCAATTGCACTTCCCAGGAGGAAGCTTGAAGACCGTTCAACTTGTACAGATGTGTGCAAATCAGAGTAGACATACCTTGCGAATTGTTTCTTGGCCATCCATGGCGCCTCCTCAATTAATCAGCCAAACAATGAATTGGGGCCGAGTAGCGCAAAACT
>NW_025952663.1:0-2000 GCF_023119035.1 Salvia hispanica | reverse complement strand
TCATAAAGACATCGCCGGCGGCGCGTGTTGGATACTGCTGGAAGCGAAAGAATATTCTTCATTCTACAGCTAATAGGCCCGGAACGCCCATCACCACAAAATACATGATTTCCACAAGATGTCATGATAACTTATAATACTAACTGAAGGAGTTGTCGAGTACTGAAGCATCCCAATGGAAACTACTGTAACAATAATGATATACAGAAAGATGGAAAGAATAAAATCTTAACCGAAATAAAATCAAATGCTTTTGTATCCTCTCTTTTTGACCCATTCATCAATGAAGTTGGAGGCTGGGTAGCTATGCCGGGATTAAAAATATCTGGAAGGGGCGCCGCATTCCCTCCTACAGTTCCAGGGGAATTAATAGTAGTACTGGATTGTAGATTCCCTAGTTGATGTAAGTTGGACATTGCAGCTAGAAACTGCTGTTGAGCAAAGTGACTGACTCCCCATGGCACTATAGTTCATCGGCTGAGAAGCAAATGCGGGATTGAACCCAAAACCAGAAGGGATATTATATGCCATAGCACCCATGGGGAACATGGCATTTACATTCAACTCAGAAGCTTGCAAAGGGAATGCATTATTTAAAGCAACATTAGGACTTTTATTATCTGCACTGGAAACCGAACCCAAAATGTTGCTACCAATGTCATCACTACTTGCATTTTTCTTTGCAGAGGAATCATTTCCATTCACGGGCATACCATCCATCAAGTTGGTAGCATATTCACTAGAAGTTCCTTGCTCCATGAAGACCTCGGAATTAGAATTTAAAAGGTTGAACGGTTCGGATTCATTT
Organism: Salvia hispanica; assembly: GCF_023119035.1. NCBI lineage: Eukaryota > Viridiplantae > Streptophyta > Magnoliopsida > Lamiales > Lamiaceae > Salvia > Salvia hispanica. The sequence goes on along the minus strand of NW_025952663.1, from coordinate 1,192 downwards.
TTATGAGCTGCAATACGGGCCTCTGAGGCTCCTGAAAACTATACCATTTGATCTATCCTTCTATCAGTGTAAGAAAATAGATCATCAAGTGATTTTAGTTTCCCACGAACCGATTGGACTTATTACTACCCGTTTGAGCACTCTATTCAGACATCGAGTCAGGGGAAATGAGATTTTCGTTAAAAAGGAGGTTGAAGAAATAGGCGCGAGGAAGAAGAAGACGCGTATAAGTAAAGGAGAGAGAATTGAAGGGCCCACCACAACCAATTTATGCTAAAGAAAGTAAAATAACAATATATAGAGATTTGGTATTAAACGTGGGTGATATGATGAAATAAAAGGGAGAATTTTATGAAAATTAACTTGACACATTACCATCGCCCATATGGCATATAATCCCTCGGCTATCATCTCTCCGTCCACATAAAATAGCTACGTATGTGGACGGCACAAGTTTTAATATGCAATTGATAAAGAAAGTAAGATGGAGAGCAAAAGTATGTAAAGTAAGAGAGGGGGTGAAAAAGTGGATTAAGTATAAAAATGAGAAAACGTAGGTAAAGTATGAGATACTCATTATAAACTTCACTTTTAAAATGAGGCTATTTTTTTGGAAATTATAAAGTGAGACTAATTTTTTTTAGTAGGACTGCTAATCTACTGACTTAACTCCTCTAAATCATTCTGTTATAATCTCTTCATTTCCAGCCGTTGATCATCTTCCACTGATCATGGTCGTCCATCATCTACCAAATTTTCAACTAAATTACTGAACACATGAACAAGATAGAGCACAAATCGTATCATGATAGATATCATGGTAATTGTTCTACCTAGCCAAAGCATGATAGTCCTCTTGCTAATACATATTCTAAACTGTGTGTGATTGTATGATTGTATCACAAAGCAAGTATTCACAATGTTACAAAACTTCAGCATTGAAATGAAAAGTGAGAGAGAAAAAAGGAAAATAAAATAAAATAAAGCAACAAAAGTTAACATGTCATACAAAATCGATTGTCAAGAAACACAAACAGAATGTTGAAAATAAAAAACAATGCTACAAAAACATATAGTCACCTCTTTTCTACTCCTCGCTCAAGAAGACTGAGGTAGGGACTCCTGGTGATGGCGGGTTGGATTTCAAAACAGCCGCATGGCTCCCAGCACGAGTAACGGCATCAGCATCCGC
>NW_025952662.1:0-1000 GCF_023119035.1 Salvia hispanica | reverse complement strand
TTATATTTAATATTTTGATCACATTAGATATCATGTTTATATAAAAAATAAAAATATTAAACAAAAACACAAATATATATAGTACATAATATGATATGATAATTAAAATTTATAAGCATTTCAGTTTATGAATCCAACTAAATTTTAAAGTATTTGAATTTTTAAATAATAATATAATACAGTATTACATAATAAATACTTATTAAACAAGGAAAAGAGAAAAGTTAATTCAGTGCGCATATTAAATAAATATGCAAAACATATAGATTTAAAAAAAATTCATGTTATACATAAAAAATACGTCAGATAACAATACTATGTTTATAGAAAAAAAAAAAAAAGAAGAAAGCAAGTAGGGGTGTAAATTCAGATACCCGCGGGTACCCAAACCCGAAAATTCGGGTACCCGAACCCGAAATCTGAAAAATATCATACCCAATACCCGACCCGTATGTGAATTCGGGTACCCTAATACCCGATGCGGGTACCCGAACCCAACTAATCGGGTACCCATAAACCCGAAATTATTATATTTAAAATTTATTCCTTTTATATAAATTAAATTGTGATGAGAATATAAATTATTAAAAATAACACAATACTTACTATTTATTGACAATAATTCTATATTATATAAAATAGACATAGACATTAGACAAATAGACACTACTTAATTTTAAAATAATTTTTTTTTGGTATAATTTGAAACATAAAAGAGATTAAAATAATTTTTTAAGACATTAAATGAACATGTAAATAAAATGGAGAAATAATAACTAATTAAATATATACTATTTTCAAAAGATAACAAGTAAGAACATAAATAATGCAACATGAACCGAACACGAATGTAAAGAAGTATTAAATCTACATGTGATTAAATAAAATTACCCTAGATTTACCCTACGGGTCATAGGCCCTATACTAAATAAAAATATTTATCACAAATACATAATTAATCGGGTTTAATCGGGTATTGGTCGGGTACCCTAATACGGGT
>NW_025952661.1:0-3000 GCF_023119035.1 Salvia hispanica | reverse complement strand
TAATTGAAACTTATAAGTTGATTGAGCATGTGTTATATGAAAATAGTGATTCAGCAAGAAAAACATGTATTGTGAAGAGTGGTGATTTATTATGATCTATAACTTCTCAACTAGTACGTCTGTAACAAATCGATAAAAACATATTTTACACTATTTTAGGGTTAGACATAGCTTAAAATTAATGAATATTGCATATATTTTGCCTTTTTAGTCTATATTTCTACATTTCGTGTTTTGATATATTTGATGAGTTTTGATGGAAATATGACTATAACTCTTTATGAATTCCTATATTTCTAAATGATGCCAATGTCTCATATTTGAACGAGCTTCAAGTGGGTAATTCATACGTTTTAATCAGAATTCAATAGATAAAGTTAAAACTGCATTTACGAAACATGAGCAGTCTACTCTGGAAGTGAAGAGGTTTTGTTATAAATTCGGGATTTTCAAAATTTACCTTTTGTAGCCAAATCTCTCTGAATATGTATAGCCATCTCGCCTCTCTCGATTACCATCTTTAAGATGGTATCAGAGCAGGTTTATTCGGGCTTGAGACTCAGAAAAATATCATCACAGTCTCGAGTACCTTCCTCGACCTTTTGAAACCTGAAAAAAAAAACCAAGCAACAAGATGTCAGATTCTGAATCTGAAACCCCTCACAACAACCAATCAATAACTCTCTCAGCCAAGCAATTCGCTGAATTTATGAGACTAAATGTGTCTCAGAAAACCTCCAACCATCAACCTTCGTCCCTGGAATCGTTAGGCGAGGTGCGCCTGACGGACAAACTCAATGGGGATAATTACCACCTATGGGTAAAACTGATGAGACGAGCCATCGGTGGAAAAGGTCTGGCGTCTCACATATCCGGAGTTACAGACCCCCCTCCACCGACTGACCCACACTTCGATCGATGGCAGCAACGAGATGATTGTTGCTTCAACTGGATTATAAGCAACATCGACGCCAGCCTCGTGAACGAGGTATCCCAATACGCAACGGCACAGGACTTATGGGAAAGTCTGGCCACTACGTACGGAAGCGGTGCCGATCAGTTCCAAATCTTCTTAACCATCTCGAAATCTAGCAAAACCTATGTGCAAACAGCCATGGGGACCTAGCGCCGCCCAAGGGCGGGAACCATTAATGTTTCCCCCACTTTATGCCTATCTAACGCCTTTATGTTCCATCATTGTCACATAAGTTGCTATCCGTTAGTCATGTGACTAAGGAATTGAACGCAAGTTACTAATGCAACCGCGATTTTGTATGTTACAGGATATCAAGACGGGGACGATAGTTGGGCGTGGCACCGAGCGAAACGGGTTGTACTATGTGGACGAGATAGCTCACCAGATCTAATGCCGACTCACGACCAACCGAAAGACAGCTTGCTTTGGCATCGTCGGTTAGGACACCCATCTATAGGATATCTTCGTCTACTTTATCCTAATTTAGTTGCTTCTATGCATTTCTTTCATTGTGAAACTTGTTTATTGGCCAAAAGCCACGACATTCATTTAAGTTGAACAATTCTAGAATGAAAACTCCTTTTCTTTGATTCACTCGATGTTTGGGGCCCGGCACCAATCTGGGGACAAGGATTTCGTTATTTTAGTTATTTGTGGATGATTATTCTCGTATGACTTGGGTATATTTCTTAAAAATAAATCGATGTGTTTGAAAAATTCACTACTTTCTACTCTCTCATCCAAACCCAGATAACCACAAAATCCAAATCCTTAGGTCGATAATGGGGGAGAATTTGTGAATACAAAAATGCAAGACTTTTTTCGACAAAATGGTCTAGTCCACCAAACCTCGTGTCCCTACACTCCGAGCAAAACGGAGGTAGCAAAGGAAAAATAGGTACATCCTTGAGATTACTAGAGCTCTCTTGATCGAGTCAAAAATACCGAGAACTTTTTGGCCCGAAGCCATAGCCACTTCGCTCTACCTCATGAACCGCCTACCCACGGGATTCTAGACTTCAAGTCACCCTTGGATATTTTTTCCACACACTTCGAACTACCTTCCTCTCTTTCCTAGAGCCCAAGGTCTTTAAAAAGAAGGAATGGAAAGATAACATGTCTAATTATTTATGTTGATGACATGATTATTACTGGTGACGATGTAGAGGAAATCTACAACCTAAGGGAGAACTTATTCAAAGAATTTGAAATGAAGGACTTAGGGGCATTAAAATATTTTCTTGGGATAGAGATGTTGAGATCAAAGCACGGGATATTTCTGAGACAGAAAAAATATGTTTTAGATTTACTTGCAGAGACAGGGTTGTTGGATTGCAAACCTGCTGAAACTCCAATGAATCCTAATCATGGATTAAAGATAGAAGAAGGGGCTGCTCTTACAGATCGAGAACGATACCTGGTAGGGAAGCTCATATACCTATCACATACCCGACCGGATATCACATATGCAGTCGGCATAGTTAGTCAATTCATGCACCGACCTCAAGTCGACCATATGGATGCTGCGTTGAGGATTGTCAGATATTTGAAGGGAACCATTGGCTATGGAGTGTTTTTAGCCAAGAAGGATGAATTGGAGATCGACGGATACACAGATGCAGATTAGGCAAGTAATCCTATTGACAGAAGGTCCACTGGGGGTTACTTCACCTTCATTGGAGGGAACTTGGTCACTTGGAGAAGTAAGAAGCAAAAGGTGGTAGCTCTATCAAGTGCAGAGGCAGAGTTCCGAGGAATCAAAAGTGGACTAATGGAAATCATCTGGCTAAGGAGATTATTGACAGAACTTGGCTTTCCACCTACACGGAAAAGTCAATTGTTTTGTGATAACAAGGCCGCAATCAGTATTGCAGAGAATCCAGTGCAACATGACCGTACCAAACATGTTGAAGTTGATCGTCACTTCATCAAGGAGAAGCTCGAAGGAGGGATCATAGAATTTCCCTTTGTTCGGTCCGAAGAACAACTTGCAGATATCTTGACTAAAGCTGTTCATCCCAAAG
>NW_025952660.1:0-2000 GCF_023119035.1 Salvia hispanica | reverse complement strand
AAGTACTGTTGGATTGTTGGACATTATTCAAGATATATTCAAGATTACATAATTGAATATAAATAAAGCAAGATCTTCGAACAACATGTATTTCACGTACAACCATAAACATAATAGGATCGAAACATACCTTGGCGATCCATAGCGGAAGCGATTGAGGAAGGAGAAGACGATTTCCTTGAACTCTTTTCGGCGTAGTAGCGCAACTCCGACTCCAAGGATTTGTTTCTCTCTCTTTCCCTCGTTTATGTGTTCTCTTAATGTGTGTGATTTGATGGGATCACCACACTTATATTTATAGGCAGAGAGAGGACAAACCCTAATTATCAAACCCTAAAAGCCCTTTCCATCAAAGAGGCCCAAAATAATTAGTAAATACGTTTCTTATTGACCAAGAATATAATCTTCCGTCTATTAATATTACTAATTGATCACAATCAATTCTAATCAAATCTTTATAATATATATGCACGTTTCTTTTACTTGATGGCCAAGAGAATGAATATTCATTCCATAAAAAGATTATGCAATCAATCTTTTCCATTTATTGGCAATCAATCGCCATATATATATATATATGAACATATATTCTCTTTGGAGAAATATCGTATGATTATTTAATTAATTGATGTGACAATAATTAATTGATAGTCAATTAATTAGGGTAAAATGTGTCTTATACCAAATATATGTATTATACTAAAAATCCAATTCTATTTAGGATTCTATCACATGTCACATATGTGAGACATAAAACTTACATTCTCCCACTTGGCGAACATGTGGGACACAAAGTTTTCGATTCTCCCACTTGTCACACTTGACAGAGCCACAGTAAAATAGACATAATAAACATAAGGCGCGCATAATATTGGACTTTATAAATACTTTCATCATTGGTAAACATAAGTATTATATTAGAGAGACTACTAATGCGGGTCATGGCGGGCGTATATCATTCAATCGACATAGTTCCTTCCATGTACCACATCACTAATATCCACCCTAATATAATCTATAAGTGACACCGCGTCCGTAATTGTCTTATTTCAAGACCTCCTGCATTAATACTAAAAACGTACATATGCATATCAAATAATAAGTATATGCAGGAAAAGTAGAAACAACTTTATTGAATTCAAAATATCTATAACTTAAGTGTCTGAACCAACATGGAAACATAAAGATTAGACGTTTCCATACCCAAGACCCATTCTGTTAACTTATTCCATAAATGTCTTAGGCGGTAACACCTTAGTCAATGGATCAGCAACCATAAGCTGTGTGCTTATATATTATATAGATATTCTTTGTTCCCAAACTTCATCTTTCACGACAAGAAACTTTAATTCCATGTGTTTAGCTCCTTGAATACTTGTCATACTTACAGAAAGATACGATTGCACTATCATCACAATATAATTTCAACGGCTTGGATATTGAGGAGACAATACCAAGGCCTGAAATAAAATTTTGCAATCATTAATGCTTCAAAGCAAACCATAAATTTAGCTTTAATGGAAATCCAATAATTTCTAGTTGATCAGATTTCCATAATGTGAGCATAAAATCTTTTGTTCACTTTAAGTATCTCATTATTATCTTTGCAGTTCTCCAATGTTCAACACCAGGGTTACTTTGGTAACGGCCTAGCATTCCAACTGCAAAGTTGATGTCTGGTCTAGTACAGACTTGAGCATACATCAAACTTCCCACAATAGATGCATAAGGAATATTTTCCATATCCTTACGTTCCAATTCAGTTTTTGGACATTGATCCAAACTGAATTTGTCACCTTTATGAATTTGAACAACACTTGGAGAACAAGCACTCATGCCATATCTCTCTAAAAGATTCGATCTATGTAGCTTTTATGAGACAATCCAAGAGTCCACGTGATTGATCACAAGATATTTCTATCATATGACATAGGATGTCTCACACATATCTTTTATGTTGAAATTTTTAGAGAGATAATTTTAGTGCATGTAGTAATCCA
>NW_025952659.1:0-7864 GCF_023119035.1 Salvia hispanica | reverse complement strand
AACCACACCTAACCAGATTCACAGCATATGAATCCAAGCCAAGAAGAATAAGTTTTAAATGTAGCAACCATAATAAATACCAATCCCTTTATCAAGCAATTTCAAAGACGTAACAAGCAAGCACCAAGTCATACAATGCATTCCAGGAAGTCATCAATTATAGATCCTAAATGGAGCCACCACAAACAAAGCAAATATTAGGTACAAATAAGCAATTACAAACACATTATTATGCAAAGCAACAACAACCCGTTCTGGCAATTAGCAACTAACGACGCAATGCAAGCAATAACCAATCAACATATACAATAAGCAATAAGCAGTCCGAAAATAAGCAATAGAACAATAATCAATAAGCAATAAAACCTAAATAAGCACTACGCAATCAGACTAAGCAATAATCAATCGAAAATCTACATTATTGTGCAAAGCAACAACAGCCCGTGTAGGCAATTAGCAATGAACAATTCGATATAAGCAACAACAAATAAACAGAAGCAATAAGCAATCCGAATTTTCGACTCATGGTGGTGAATTGGAAATTTAGGATTGCTTAGGGCAACGTGATGTAGCAATAAGGAATGAGCAATTCAAAAATAAGCAATAGAATCTAAACAACCACTAAACAGTCAGACTAAGCAATAATTAATCGGAAATCGGACCCAAAGATCACGAGCATGAGGCCGAAGCGTCGGGCGATGAACAACCAGCGATGACTTGCCCAACGTGGTGAATTTCGGAGCTTCGTCGCGAGATGCCTAGCAGAATGCGCCACTGACCTAGGGTTTATTGTAAATTAGTAATGGGTTTATTGTGAATTAGGAATGAAATCGGTAATTGAATAAAAGAGGGAAAGAGAGAAAGGTCGATTGGGGAGAGAGAATGGTGATTCTGTTTTCAAGTTAGTGGGAAAGAGTTATTGCGGAGTGGGAGAAAAATATCATGAATCATCGCCCAAATTTATCGGAATTTTCCATTCCCGTATTAGTTTCGATTTCATCAAAAAGACAGAACTATCCTTATAAGCAATAATATATGTTACTAACCAAGAAATCCATGCTCTGATTCTACAAATCAATCTCAACCATCTAATTAGGAGATCGGATGGCTATAAATAGAGTTAAGTTGTCACTTTAATTAAGGTGGCACCATAGTGTGCCCCTTTAGATCTAGTTTTTTATGGATAAGATACAGAAATTTATAAATTATTTTCACCTTCATCACGAGCCTATTTTAATTCATCCGAAGGTAAATAAGTCATACTAACATGTTACGAAGATTTAACTTCGTTCCAGAATATATTACTTCATTCTAGTAGGTTTTTACTTCATTCTAGTAGGTTTTTACTTCATTCCAGTACGTAAATGTGGTTTCACCATCGCGTGCCGTTCTTTCTCTCTACAATATCTATCACCACCGCCATGGCGCTAATATGGTTTAATAAACACATGGAATAATGTAATAAATTATTGGAATGAAGTATGTATAGAAGCATTTGAAGTACATAATGAAGTAATAAACCTATACAATGAAGTAAAATGAAGCCGAGTAAAATTTCACAGCAGAAAATCTTTTTCAAAAAAACTAGATCTAATGGTACAGTTACTCTTTGATATATATATATAGATATATATGTATCTATGCTTGGTTCTGTATTTTTATTATATATATATATATATATATATATATATATATATAGGATTGTGATCAATTGAGATTTTTTATGCTAATTGAGAAATGAGATGCAATATCAGCCACTCATTTTTATTAAATGAGTGGTCCAGATTTTGCCACATAAAAAATAATTTTAGATTAATTTATTATGAAAGGGTAGAATAGTAATTCCATGTTTTAGTTAGGAAAGGGGTTTAGATTCATCCTCTTCTCAATTACACGAAGATCTCCATCTCACGAACCTTAGCTTCAGTTTTTGAATTTGTGTTGAATTGAGCAGATCCGCGAGCTGAAATCGAAGCTCGGAGAAGACGATGCGGAGAAGGCGAAACTGGAGATCAAGATCGGCGCGGCGGAGGCGGACGATCAGGATCTGGACGGCGGCAGGGAAAACTGAGCTTCAATTTTTGAATTTGTGTTGAATTGAGCATATCTGCGAGCTGAAATCGAAGCTCGGAGAAGACGATGCGGAGAAGGCGAAACTGGAGATAGAGATCGGCGCGGCGAAGGCGGAGGATCATGATGTGGACGGTGGCGGGAAGAGGAGGAGGCGAGGTGGCCGAATTCTGGCGACAAATCCAGCTCCGCCGGATCCAATCCGAAGGAAATCCTCGAAATACAATCAAAGGAAAATCCTCGACGCCTCCAGACAAGCCCCCTCTCTCTCTCACGCGCGGTTTAACGCCGCCGCTGTTCACCGCGCTTCGCCGCTCCTGCTGTACGAAGCTCCGAACAGCTTCGCTTCTCACGCCGTCGCTTCGCCGGAAGCTTAATTGTTGATTCGAGTATGGATTTGGAGGTATTAAGCTTTGCATTATCAATTGTGTTGGATGTGAACTGATTTTTAGTGAGAGAAATTGCTACCTCTGTTTTTTCGCCGGAGCTCTGTGTAAAAGTCGACTATTTTGAGGTTCATCTTCACGATTTTCGCTGTTTTTATCAAAATGCTTGAACATTTGGGAAAAAATCTGAAAATACTGATTTCTGCTCATTTCAATGCTGAATTTCGCTTTTATCTCGCGACTTCAGCACAGATCTTGCAATTTTTTATTTAATTCGATTTATGCCTCTCAAATCTGCTTCGTAAATCACTTGCATTTGCTCGTTGACATAATAACGTTTGTTGTTGACATGAATTATATAAGTCGTTGACACAAATTTTATGAAAAATGTTGTTGACATGAGTTATATGTAAAACATTGTTGTTGATATGCGTAAAACATTGTTGTTGACATAAATAATATAGGTTGTTGACATGAAAATATTTGTGGTTGACATTAATTATTGTGTATATGATTGTTGATGATGCAAAGAGATAATAAGTGATTGTTGTGTTCATATGTTGAGCAATAAATGAAGTGTTTGTTCACTGTAAAAATTGAATAGAAATAGTGTGATTGGTGGTGGAGAAAGATGTGGAGAGTCATGTTGTGGAAGGTGTGGGAGTTGTGGATGAGATGGAGCTGTGGGTGATGGTGAGAAGGGTTGAGTTTAGGTTGTATTTTTTGTGTATTTGTTCGGAGCCATGCTGGGTTTGGTGTTTGTCAATATTTGTAGATTTAAATTTGCGTGTGTTTAATTGTACGATGAAATTTGTGAAATATATGGATGCAGTTTTTAATTCGATTATGTTGCTGGAATTTTTGAGTTGTGTAGATAAGGTGTTTGTGATATTGCCTAAAATAGTATTGTTGACATAAATTATATAAGTTGTTGACATGAAAATGTTTATTTTTTACATGAATTATATAGCTCGTTGACATAATAACGTTTGTTGTTGACATGAATTATATAGATCGTTGGTATAAATTTTATGAAAAATGTTGTTGACATAAATTATATGTAAAACATTATTGTTGACATGAATTATAAGTAAAACATTGCTGTTGACATAAATAATATACGTCGTTGACATGAAAATATTTGTTGTTGACATAATAGTTGACATAAATAAAGTTGTTGTTGACATCGTAGTTGACATAAATAAAGTTTGTTGTTGACATAAATAATGTTTGTTGTTGACATTCGATATTCTCGCTATTGATATGTGAATTACAAGTGTTATTTGTTAGTTGTTGACATTTTAATACGAGTTGTTGACATTCGATATTCTCGTTATTGATATGTGAATTATAAGTGTTACTCCCTCCGTCCCACAAAAGATGGCACACTTTCCTTTTTAGTTTGTCCCACAAAAGATGTCACATTTCCCTTTTTGGAAAAAGTTCTCTCTCACATGAATATAAAAATTATATTTTCTCTCTCCATTTAACACACAAAACAAAACCTCCTAAAATCCCGTGCCATTTTCAAAGTATGCTAACTTCTCTGGGACGGAGGGAGTATTTGTTAGTTGTTGACATTTTAATACGAGTTGTTGACATTCGATATTCTCGATATTGACATGTGAATAGTAAGTGTTATTTGTTAGTTGTTGACATAAATAATGTTTGTTGTTGACATTCGATATTCTCGGTATTGATATGTGAATTGTAAGTGTTGTTTTTTAGTTGTTGACATTTTAATACGTGTTGTTGACATTCGATATTCTCGGTATTGATATGTGAATTATAAGTGTTATTTGTTAGTTGTTGACATTTTAATACGAGTTGTTGACATTCGATATTCTCGGTATTGATATGTGAATTATAAGTGTTATTTTATTGAATGTTGAAGATTTGAAGATTTGATGATTTGAATATTGAAGAGATTTGAAGATTTGAATGTTGAAGATTTGAAGATTCGAAGATTTGAACATTTGAATGTTGAAGATTTGAAGATTTGAAGATTTGAATGTTGAAGATTTGAAGATTTGAAGATATGAATGTTGAAGATTTGAAGATTTGAAGATATGAATATTGAAGATTTGAAGATTTGAAGATTTGAAGATATGTGTTGAAGATTTGAAGATTTGAATGTTGAAGATTTGAAGATTTGAATATTTGAATGTTGAAGATTTGAAGACTTTGTAGCTAGAATTTTAGAGAGGATTTTAGAAAATGATTTCAAACATAATTTAATGAAAAGACAATTATACCCCCTTGTTGACATAATGTAGTATTTGTTGACATTTTGTTAATCTTGTGGATTAGTGGCTCATATTGCATCTCATTTCTCAATTTAGCTAAATAATCTCAACCTAACAAGACCCTATATATATTATATGGATGTACTAAGATGACAACCCTCTTTATTGTAACACCATACCACCATTTTAGGCCATTGGATCTGAAAATCGTGTGCTTGTCATGCTGCCACGTGTAAAAACACGGAGGGGTAAAATAGGAAATTTCTAATTTTACGTTACCAGATTGCAGTGTGTTGTTCATTGAATATATATATATATATATAGGATTGTGATCAATTGAGATTATTTAGGCTAATTGAGAAATGAGATGCAATATCAGCCACTCATTTTTATTAAATGAGTGGTCCAGATTTTGCCACACAATAAATATTTTTAGATTAATTTATTATGAAAGGGTATAATAGTAAATTCAATGAAAACAAATGAAAACAAACATCTTCGCCGCTTCCGTTCTTCAATTCTTCTCCCACCAAATTCTGGCGCATCCGATCTGATGCACCTCTCCAGCGACGACGAATTCGAGCTCCTCCGCCGCTGCCTCGCTCCAGAACTCCACCCACCGCGCCGTCCTCCCCTCGCCGCTGTCTAGGCTCCTCCAATTATTCAATACAGCCGATTTCTCGATCTCGATCTCTCTGGATTTGTTAATTGAGATTAGAAGCAACTGAATCCATCTAACTATATCTCAATTTCATGAGCAACAACTGTTCTCAATTTCAGATCTGTCTCAGTGATCTGTCTCACCGAAATCGGCCTCGAGAGGTAACGAATTGAATTCCGACGTCGATTCGAAATGAATCCCCTCCAATTACTTGATGCAGCCGATCCGCAAAGGCTCGGTATCCTAATCGAAGCGCAGTCGAAACGAGAATGATGGAGATTTGGTGAGAAGAAGTCAGAGATCGAAAATTGAGGAGAAGAAATCTGTTTCCACACAGCCGCACATGCTTACCTGGCTTACAGATGTGTGAGAAAGAAAATTGGAGCTGAGAATTTGGAGAGGGCGATTAAAATTGGGGGAAATTAGGATATTCAAGAGTGATGATAGATAGCATCTCATGGTCTTGGTTGACCGCAGCAACGGCTGCTGCATTTTTATTTTGATAAATTATATACACCGAAATTCCTTTTTATTCTCAGAACTTTTATCTCGATATTTAACATTTAAATCAGTGTTGATTATTGATTGATTACGCCTGCTTTTATTTGTTTCGGTTTGTTTATCAGATGAGAGTATTTGGATGTTCTATGTGGGAATATTAGCAACATTTATCTTTACTCTATTAATTTGGATCTGTAATATAATATGGTTGGAAATCGCTAACTTGGTACAGGTTTTGTGGTTGAATTTGTTCCTTTTTGAAGTTGAATGTGATGCTTTGTTTTGATTAGAGCAATGTGGTTTATGAGCATTTCTTCAAATTTAAGGTTAATTATAATGCACTCCAGGTGTTTGGTGATATTCTCCAAATGCAAATTAGTTGCTAAGAGATAGATTCAAGATTTAGCTATCTTCCTTTTTTAATGTCAACTGCATATATAATCTATGTCAACTACATATATAATGTCAACTATGTGTACAATCCATGTCAACTACATATATAATGTATGTCTAACTACATATACAATTCATGTCAACTACACACGTATAATGTCAACTACACAAGCCTGTCGGATTCTTTGTCAGCACCGGGACTCAAGGGGGCGGACAAGAGACCACTGCGTAAGCTTCAATTTTACTCTTGTATTAATTTATTATGATAACGTGGCTTGCTTCAATGATGTTGAAACATGAATTGGAAGATAGTTTGTTGGAGATGAATCGAATTGTTTGTGTGATGCTTTGGATTTTTCAGATTGATGTGGAAATGCGTTGCAATTGTTTGTTTTACTTATGTATACTGCAATTTTGAAAATGTTGCCTTGCTCTAACAAATGCAGATTAATGTGGTGTTTGATTCATTAGAATCTTTGTTCACTTGTAGTTACCGAATTATTGGATGGAACTTTTGGAATGACTTCTTGTATCTGTGTTTGTGAAATTTTGGAACAATAGTACTCACTAGCATCTGACTGAAAATCGACTGAGATATTCTTCTAATTTTGTTAGAATAGATTTTGTTAGAATAGATTTTGTTGCTTCCACAAACGATGGAAAGTCTGGGATCTTGTAAGACACTATATCTGTAGATGCAGCAGTTTTGAAGTTGCAACTGACTAAATTGATGAAAATGTTTATTTTTTACATGAATTATATAGCTCGTTGACATAATAACGTTTGTTGTTGACATGAATTTTATAGGACGTTGGCATAAATTTTATGAAAAATGTTGTTGACATAAATTATATGTAAAACATTGTTGTTGACATGAATTATATGTAAAACATTGTTGTTGACATAAATAATATAGGTCGTTGACATGAAAATATTCGTTGTTGACATTAATTATTTGTAAAATGTTGTTGTTGACATAATAGTTGACATAAATAACATTTGCTTTTGACATCGTGGTTCCCATAAATAACATTTGTTGTTGACATCGTAGTTGACATAATGTCTCCGTAGTTGACATCGCGAAAATGACAATTATGCCCCCTAGTTGACATAATGTTTGAGTAGTTGACAGGTGCTATTTTATGGGAAGGTGACATTTAACAAGTTTAAAGCAGCTGTGAGGGAGCGTATAGTGGACTTCGCAGCAAAAGCCCTTGGATCGTTGCCGTATTGTTCTGCAGTCAAATCCGGCTTCAACGACATGAATTATATGTAAAACATTGTTGTTGACATGAATTATATGTAAAACGTTGTTGTTGACATAAATAATATAGGCCGTTGACATGAAAATATTCGTTGTTGACATTAATTATTTGTAAAATGTTGTTGTTGACATAATAGTTGACATAAATAACATTTGCTTTTGACATCGTGGTTCCCATAAATAACATTTGTTGTTGACATCGTAGTTGACATAATGTCTCCGTAGTTGACATCGCGAAAATGACAATTATGCCCCCTAGTTGACATAATGTTTGAGTAGTTGACATTGCGCGAAAATTGTGAATGAGTGGCTGAAAATGCATCTCAATTCTCAATTAAGCTAA
>NW_025952658.1:0-3000 GCF_023119035.1 Salvia hispanica | reverse complement strand
CGACCTGGTTCTCACAATCATAGGATCTGAAGTTGATTTTATTAGTGCAAAAGTTTCTAATGGTATGACTTCTTGGTAATGTGGAAAATCCGATATCTCTCTCTTTATTTTGAGAGTTATCACGTTGTTAGGCTTGTAGTTCATCTCTTGATCTTCATACAAGAATTATATCTTTGAAGATTACAGAACTTATAACCTTACATCATTTGGGACAAACCTTAAAACATGCCTCAGTACTCAACTCCAATTTCTTGGACACTTTTCCAACACGTGTTGGAACAACATTACACCTTGAGATGTGCTAGACTAGAGACGCTCTAGTCCACAACTCGTGTTTTGTAGAAGGTACTGATGTTGGTAGTTTCTTTAATGTTTATCCCATCAATGATAAGATTTTAATGAGTACAACTCATCACTTAATCAAACTTGTCTTAGAAAGACTTCGATTCCTTCTTACATAACTATCCCATTCATTAGATGAATGCTTGGATTCGTTAATGGAGATTAGACTCCCACTACTGATCATAACCCTTTGCTCGTCTTCTTATGGTGTAAACCATTAAGACTCGCTAGTCTTTCTATGTTGCACTTCTATAAGTATTCTGAATCAAACGATTCTAACTCATAGTGCATCAAACAGACATTCTCGACTTTCAAGCTATTTAACAAACAAATTGTTAAAATCTTGATAGTCTAGATCAGTTCGAACAATTTCTAAGTATTTTCTTGGCCTTAAGGCTAAGAGCCATAAATACTTTATCATTCAATGATTAAGAAGTTGATGTGTTGTTGAATACTCAACCTTGTCGCACTTATATTATTTTAATACTATGATGCCTTAAGCATCAACCATAAAACAATAGTTGAGCATTAATAGCTCCCACTGCAACAAAAACCTAACTGGATCAAGATCTCTTACTTAGAAGTTGCATTGTCATGTAAGTCATTGTCCTTCTATAAAATAGGTCAATCCAACTCACAAAGCATCTTTTCTCGCTTTAAACAAACTTTGATGACAATTCAGGCTCTCCCATTTCCATATCTAGTCTTTTGTTCAAATGAACTAGGACTTAAGAAAAATGCAGCCTTTATGAATTTGTCATCTATCATGTTACTTTCCTCTAACAGTAATATAACGACTATTATTCTGAAGATTTTCAACTTTTCAGTTAAACCTTCTTGTAGTCATTTCTTATTACTTTAGGCGATGACTTGTGTCAGAAACTATTTGAGTGATCAAAAGATCCTCAAAACATTCTGTCACTCTAGGATATTCCAATCGAATCATCTTGACAGATTCTATTGATATCCATCTTTCATCGTCATTAACCAAGACTTGTCGAGCTACTTAAAGGAAAATAGCTTGACCTTATTCCTCAAAGAGCTTGTCAAGTACATGCATAATGCATTCTCGAACATTCTTCGTGGAATTATGTCGAGGAAATGGAGGACATGAATCATTGAGTATAAACTCCAAGCTTTCAGCGATGAGAATCTTATCCATTTTCGTTTCCGGTCTACATAATTTAGGCATTCGAGTTTTCTTTCTTTAAGGATCGCAGACAAATATTAAATGACATAATGAAGATTTGGCAAATAAACTTATTATCACATACTCATGCTCAATACATAATCACAAATAACCACAAAACAATTATGTATCTTACAACAACAAAATTAATAAATTGTATCCTCCTCTGGAGGTTAATACGCATTAAAATTTTGACAATTTTACTGGTCACAACACCGACGCATCAATTGCTTCCTCCTCTGGAGGTTGATACGCCTAATGCTGCCTAAGCACGACCATCAGATTTAGCATTACAGAATTTTATTTCTACAACACACTCCCATAACAATGTTCATGTGCTGACAACAAAACCAAGCTATCTCATAAATTCTGATTGAACCCTGAAACTCGCAGTTCCTTAGGATTATTGTCCCCACTCTGCAGGTGGCAATAATATTGGGAACCACTTTCTAGTTCATTCTATTTATTATGTGAGAAGTCCGCCCTTATGAACTTGCTGTTTTCGTAGGATTATTGTCCCTACTCTGTAGGTGGCGATAATATTAGAAAATCAGCTTCACAAAATTTGGCAGTCCAACCGATGGAGACCGTATACAACACACTTGTTGTAATCATCACTTAGATATTTTTATATGGTTTTTGCATAATTATCACATAAGCAGATAAAGCAGATAATCCACTTAAAATAGATAAACACCAAATAAACAGATAAATCCATTTAATGCATGGCATTTAAACACACATGATAATTAACGACAATTATTTAATCTAGTCAAGGGAGAATCAATTAAATAATTAAGTTTTATATTGGATAACAATTATCCAAATTTATTTAGGATTTATCAAGATAGAGTTAACTATCTAAATCCATTTAGGATTATTCAAGATTTTATTTCGATAAAATCAAATCCTACAATTCAAGATAACGTTGATCTAGGATTATCATTATTTAAATCGTACTAGGATATTACTATATAGAAACAATTCCATCATTATCCATAAGATAAAAATAAAATCCTATCAACCAAGGTTTATACAAATCTTAATTCTATAGACATCCAGAATATATCAAACATTACTTAGGATTTTTTAGATAAATAAATTTATCTAAATCCAATTAAATAAGGATTTCTTATATATCATCTTTATTTTGTTTGTTATATATCATCAAACAAGGATTTCTTATATATCATCAAACAAGGATTTTTTAGATAAATCCTTATTTAATTGGATTAAGATAAATTTCTTAAATCTATTCAAATCCATAAGATAAAATAAATTAATATAAATGTTTATCCTAATTCATCTAGGATTTATCTTGGAGTAAATCCATAGAATAAGATAATATTATATTATATTATATTTATTCAAATCTATCTAAGATTTATCTAGGAACAAATCCATATAAATCTATATGATAAGAATAAAATATTATATTATCACTATCCAAATCCATCTAGAATTTATCT
>NW_025952657.1:0-21299 GCF_023119035.1 Salvia hispanica | reverse complement strand
TCCGAATGTTACAAGATGTGGATCACTACTTTCCTTCAAATCAAACTCGCTGATGTTGAAATAATTGAATGAACAATTACATAAAGCTCTCTATGATGATTAATCGAGAACGATGGAGAAGGAACATAAACTGTAGAGCGGAAGCGTACCTTGATCCATGACGAATTGGACGGTGGAATTGCTTTGCAACGGCTATGGATCATCAGAGACATTCTTTGCAATAGTCTGCCGAGAGAATACAGAGATATCGAATGTTCTTCTGACGTCTAGGGACCATAACCCTAGTTTATATTTATATAAAATATAAACCCCTTTATTTTCTATTAGGCCCCTCATCAAATAGAAAATCTCATATGGTATCTACACTTTAGTCCAAACTTTAATCTTTATTGGATCACTTTAATTGGGGAATAGAAAGATAACCATACACATTAAATTAGTCATATGGAAGCCCAAAAATTCTAACAATCTCCCACTTGGGCAACACATGACACCAAATAAACGTGTATAAACCGAATGAGTGCTCAAAAAAATGCTATCACATAGTGTATTTCCGAACAATCTTATTATCAACCATATCAACATAGGACTAAAGGGGCAGTCACCATATTTTTTCATGATTAAACCCATCAGTAATCACATATGCAAATATAATCAACAACAGATCAATTATGGAGTATAGCACGGAAATTTCATGCAAGGTGATCATACATGCCTATTTCCAACTGGTCCTCCCAAAGTGAGATCAAACCAAAAATAATGGACAAAACATAATACTTTATTTCTGCAGAGAATAACATGAGTTTTATAACTACATGTTCAACACAATATAGATCAATAACTAAAACTACTCCCACTGAATGAAAGTACCCTTAAACAACATAACACCCATTTAGGCTACAAGCCCATGAAAGACCTTAGGTGATAGTCCCTTAATGACTGGATTTGTAATTATCAAATCCATTCCCTTATGCTCTATATGTATTTTTCCATTACGAACCCTTTATTTACAACCAAGAAACTATGACATGGCAAAGCTCTTGTTGTTCGGAATATAATACTGTAGAGTTATTGTCACAACATAACTTAAGCGGTCTTTCAATACCTCATAGTATGCAGCCTAGTGACAAAATTTCACAGTCATATTCAATAACTAGATGCCCCAAAACAAGTTATGAATTCTGTTGTCATGGCAGAAGTAGCTACAAGTGTTTGCTCAGCACTTCTCCACGAAATGGCTCTACAGCCAACAGAATGGTGGCTCTGCAGACCACAAACAGTTTGTTGGCTTTGGGAATTTGAAGGGATCATCGTTGTTGCATACGAGACCTCCCACCATGAACACGGCACCATTGGCACGGAAAAATCCAGGAAAAATTGGAATGTCTTCTTTCGGTTCCCCTTTAAATCTCAATGTTACAAGATGTGGATCACTACTTTCCTTCAAATCAAACTCGTCGAAACTATAATAGTGCATAGCATTATCGCGGCCATAAGTAAGCACCGTGAAGCGTAAACCTCCGCCCTCCATATATATGCTGTTCAATCAAAACAATGTAATAGTAGTAATATAATTAAAAAGATGAACACCCATGAAATGAAGATGATAAACAATCAAAATATTAGAGAAAACTAAAGATCTTAGCTGCAACTCAGGAGTTACGATACAGGAATGAGGACAGGGTTAGTTAACAACAGAACAATTGCCATTTCCTCTAACTGACCAGCTCTCTAAATAGATGCCCAGGCCCGGGCCCGAGAGCCCAGGCCCGTGGATCGGTTTTGGATGATCATGATATATTGATGATCTGATATACTCACACTTTATATATGGAGGAGTACAAAATTGTTAAACTCACTTCGGACAATTTGGCCATTTCTAAATTGGCTTCATATTGGAACTTTTCAAATTTCTATATTTATTGCATGCTTTGAGTCATTATGCCGTCGCAATCATTCGAACATGATATATTTTCTTCATTCCATGATTTCATATTGGGGATTTCTAATATTTTAAAAATCGGAAAATCCATTTCTGTATCATAATTACATAATTTTATAAAATATTAATCTTTAGTGCATTGTAAATAATTCAAAACATTCTAATCAAACTCATAATTTTGAAATAAATTCTTCTAAAATCATAACATGCATTATTTCAAATCTAGAATTCATTTCTATACTCTATCTCAAAAATTCAATCCATACATGCATCTGTATTAATTTCCCAAAATACAATAAATCATCACCATTAATCCTAATAAAATAACAGTAAGCATTTGATCAATAGTAGATTACATTCATGAATTTTAATTAATAAACAAAAAAATAAAATTATACTCCCTCTTTCCCACAGGAGTATATATGCATTCTTTCATTTTTAGTCATTCCATAGAAGATTGTCACGCCCGCCCTTACTAAGGATAGAAAGAACGAGTTATCGCGACCGGAGTGGGATATAAGAAACGGGGAAGAAAGGGGAAACAAAGGGATAAACTCGACCAAAGCTCGATGTAATAGGAAATAGCTCAAATAAAAATCATAGTATCACTTCAATAGTCAGCAACTCGAAATGAATATTATTTCAACAATACTTGAACTCAAAAGAAATATTATTTAGCGGAAGCATTCGCGAGTAGAATAATGTCATGTATGAAGACACAACATATTCTAAACATTTGATAAACATCTTCTTTACTTATGTGCTCAACACCCACCACGCTCGTCACAGCTCAACCTGCACATAGGGAAAACACATGCAGGGCTGAGTACTTGATGCACTCAGTGGACTTATGCCGAATTTTTTTTCATAAAATAAAGTCATGTCATGTCATCTTTAAGTGCACTGGGGTTTTACTTTAAAATCTGCCGAGAAACACTAAAATACTTTCAACTTTAAAATGGCGATCGACCGATCTACTATCATCATCAACTATCACATACCAAATCTGAACTATCGTGTAAAACGAGAATGTGGCCACAAACTCGATTACTGGACCGGCCAACCCGAAAGACGGCTCACGATCCCTATCTGTGTACACTAGCCCGAGTAAGGGCTCACCCCTAGTCAGACCCGAATTCGTTAACTATCAAAGTCTAGAGGGAATTAAACCCAGTACACAATCAGATTGGCAGCTCCATCAAAATCCAAAATATGACAAGACATAACATATTTGCAAAGAGATAGATCATTCATAATTTGGCAAAATATTGCAAAATATATTAAAAGAAAGCCCACTTCGCTCGTTTAAAGTCTTAACTTGTGTTCCATTCCGTTCTTGAAAAACATATGTGAATCGGATTGGATCACCTACAACTTTTCCTACACCACTCCCCACTCCACCCCTTACAAACATGAAATATGGACCCACCATCATATTTTATGCTTGTGAGGGGTGGAGTAGGAAAAGTTGTAGGTGATCCGCTCGAGAAACCCAAATTCCTTCCTACCTCTCACGCAGTTTGCGTCGCCACCACCTATGTATCTCTTGCCGGCAGCCGGCTTTTTGCAGCGCAGCCTCCATTGAAATCACAGCGGCTTCAGCAACATCGCCGGTCTCTGGTCACACCGCTGCTCCACCCGTACGAAACCAAGCCGCCGATGTCGCGACGCAGCAGGAGCTGCTGCTGTCCACGCTGGAAACCGCCGCCATTGATCGGTCTCCTGTCGCAATCGCTGCTGTCCCAGCTCGCCGTTCAGCAGCCTCGCCGCTGTCCCTCCTTCGATCAACACCCATCAGCCTTATCACCAAGAGACAAGCTCTCTGTCCCGACTCCTCTCCTCCGTGGCTGTGCGCGGTCCAGCCCGGAGCCGACGCCGCTCCAGGCTGCTCCTTCATACTCCCACGTCTCTTTCTCAAATTTGCCATCTCCATCCCCATCGATCTCTCGCAAGTCGCACGCTCTCTGTCCTTCTCTCTTGGTGGCGCCGCTGCACTCTTCTCCTCTCTTTTCCCTCGGTCAGTGTTAAATTGTATAGGACTAAATATATCAAATCGAATTGTATTGAATTGAATTATTTGGAGTACCCAACACCTTAGTATTTATAGGAGGAGTTGGGGACTCAAGCCATATAAATACATCTTGGAACAATAATATTTTGGAACTAAACATCATCAATGCTAGACTTTGGTACTCTAATATGTCTCCAACGGTAATATATCTCTCTTTCCAACACTTCCCCTCAAGTTAAGTAACGGGATTCCCGATACTTAACTTGCCAAGCACTTCTGAGAAATTCTTTACTCCTACTGCCTTCGTCAGGATATCTGCAAGTTGATCTTCAGACCGAACATATGGGAACTCAATACTTCCTTCCTCAATTTTCTCTTTGATGAAGTGTCTGTCTACTTCAACGTGTTTTGTTCGATCATGCTGGATTGGATTTTTTGCAATGCTAATCGCAGCTTTATTACCACAAAACATTTGACATGTTTTTTGTGATAAAAACCCGATTTCTTCCATCAGTCTTCTAAGCCATAATATTTCCGTTAAACCATTCCTGATCCCTCTAAATTCTGCCTCTGCACTTGATAATGCTACGACCTTCTGTTTTTTGCTCATCCAAGTTACTAAATTTCCTCCGACAAATGTAAAATACCAAGAAGTGGATTTTCTATCCATTGGGTTTCCAGCCCAGTCGGCATCTGTATAACCATGAATCTCTAAATGTTCATTCTTCTTTAACATAATTCCATGATCAAAGGTTCCTTTGAGGTATCGGACAATTCTTAATGCTGCTTCAAGGTGGTCACTTTGGGGTCGGTGCATAAACTGACTTACCACACTTACTGCATATGCAATATCTGGTCTAGTGTGTGACAAGTAGATTAATTTGCCTACTGATAGGCTAGTTTCCAGTTTAAATGCTTTCTTTAATTGCATGTTATTTGCGCTTTTAGTTCTCAATCCTAGCTTAAGTGTTATTTATATTTTGTAGTTTAGTTCCCACCCCCAATTTAGAGCGTGGCGGCATCGCCAAAATCCTTCTAAGTGTGGAAATACATAACGGATGCTACCGTTCCTCGTGGGTTCGACACCCTAACTTACCATATACTAATTAATAGTATTTTGGAAAGTGGGAACTTATAAATCTTGTTGAATAGGAAGGGACACGCGCCTACGACACGCGTGCGAAATCCCGACCTCTCAAATGGCGCCGTTGCCGGGGAACGGTGTTGTTGTCTTGTTATGTATTCCTACACTTATTGTATATAGTTTTTGACTTGTTTTTTTTGTTGTTGTTTTTTTCTCTTTTATTTTTAGGTTATGAGCAGGTCCTCTTTTCCAAGTTTGTTGTTCGATATTGGAGTTAAGTAGACACCGAAGAGGCTATGCAAGGAAGCTCGCTTGAGAGAACAAGTGGGTATTGGTTTCTCTGTCTTGGGCAGTTCGTATAACTGCCAAGTTCAACATACTGCCCAGCTTGTCTAGTCAGAGAGTTTGGAGAAAACTGATGAGGAAATCAATTCAAGAGCCAATGACGAGAGTGGTGTGCCATTAAAGTGCAACATGGATCATTTCACAGATCCATACAATCTTGGATGGCATGATCATTCCAATTTTGTATGGACCGATCCGAATCAACAATATCAAGGTCCACCACCACAAGTAAATTACCAAGCTTTCCATGGATCAGATGTTAATTATGTTTATTGGTCTCCCGATCCAAGTGGATTCCCTCCGTGTTTTCAGCCACAAGAACTTGGCCAATATCAATCAAATCATCCGCCAATGCCACCAAAGTGCTTAGAAGAAATGATGGAGGATCTAATCACATCCCAACAACTCATGCAAAACAATTTGCAAGCCAATTACAATGTAGTGCATGAGATGCATGACGAACAATATGAGCAAATGATTAGTCTTGATCATCTTGCACGCCAAATGACACAATTGGCGACTTCCATCAATAATATGCGCGGGAATGATGGAGGAATTCTGGCTCAAGTGCAACAACCAAGGAAGGAGACCTTTAATCAGATTAACCCGCCCGAGAGATGTAAACTGCCAGATCCTGAGGAACTGCCTAGTCAGAATGAGCTGCCCAGCCTAAGCGTGGAGGAAGAGTTGCTACTGTTGGAGATTTATCCGCCTAAATTGGATCCGAATGCATTTCCTTCCGGCTTCAAATCTTTGGACTCAAATGAGACCGTTACCACGATTAGTAGCCTAGACAAGAGCCAAGAAGAAGAGCTAACCAAAGTTTTAAAGAGGCAAAAAGAGTTGACCGTTTGGACTTCGGCCGACGACATCATGTGTATAAGCCCCAATGTTTGTGTAATTTACATGAGTTCAGAGAAGGGTTCCAAACTATACAGGGATCCTAAAAGGAAATTGAGTGCTTCTACTTGGAAGGATTGGAAAACAAGATTTGATGATGTATTTTTGGAAGAACACATGGATCCTGCCCAGTTTACTGAACTGGGCAGTCTGAATGCCATAGTGGATAAAGTAGCCAAAGCTGAAGGAGCCGCCGAGCCAACACATGAGCCTGGGATCAAAACCAAAGGAGGCAGCTGCACCAGCTCTAGCACCATCTGCCACATCAGCCCGTACCCCCCGCTTTGTGCGGGGGAGGTGATTTCTATCCAACCCTCTCTTTTATTTGTTGTATATATGTGTTTTGTGTGTGATGTATGTGTTTGCTTTAAAGTTTTTGTAATTGTTGCCTTGCCGGCCTTGTTTTGTATATATTGTGGCCTTGTCGGCCTTGATGCATGCTTTGTGGCCTTGCCGGTCTTCGTGATTGTTATGTGTTGTTAGTAATCTTTCTCTAAACACTTGGTCTACTTGCTCTAGAGCAAGCAATGCCCAAGTGTGAGGAGGTGGGATTCTTGTGTGTCGTTCTTGGTTTTCGAAGTTTTATGTGATTTGTTTCCTTTTCCAACATTTCAACCAAACTTGCTTGAGGGCAAGCAATGTCTAAGTGTGAGGAGGGGGTTTGTTTTGTTGTTTGGTCGTGTTGTATTGTGACATTTTTGTGAAGTGCGTGTTTTATCTTTTTCCCAAGCCTTGATGCATGATTTGGTAATGATCCCCCTATTGAATCGTAGCAAAAAAAAATATATATATATACTTGTTGAATTGTAAAAAAAAAAAAAATGACTTGCTTTGTTTTGAAAAATTTACTTCAAGAACTTGTGGTTTTGATTGAATGAAGCTGAGTACGATGGAAATGTGAAGCACTACCACTTGCATAAAAGCCCATAAATGGTAAGGTTCAAAGCCAAAAAAGTAGAACACTTTCTACATGTGTTTCGAGCGTGAAATGACATTGTCTTGCATGATTGTTGATATCGCTTGGTCACTATGGCATAGATAGAGGGCACTAGGAAAAGCCAAATTGAGCCTTATTCTTTGTGATTACATCAACCAAAAAGAGCTACCCCTAGTTGCCACTTTGAAACCTCGAGCCTACATTTCTTTCTAAGTTAGAAAATGGTTTCCCTCTTGTGCAAAATAAATGTTCTTAGTTGCTTCTACATGATCACCAACTTTTGAAAAAGAGATAGCATTTGTGAATATCCAATCAAATCTGCTCCCCCCACCAAAAAAAGAAAAAACAGTGGCGGTTATGAAAAAAGAAAAAAAAAAGGAAGAAAAAAGAAGGAAAAAGAAAAGAAAAAAAAACAGAAGGAAGCAAAACAACGAGAAAATGGAAATGACAAAGGAAAGAGTGGGAAGGTAGATCAAAGAAAAAGAAAATGAAGAGGAAGAGGAAAAAAGAAAAAAGAAAGAAGAAGAAAGTTAAATGCATCTCTAACTTTTGGTTTGATTGTGGGTGATTGTGTTTGGAGTTTCTAAGTATCCCTTTGGAGAATAAGCACAAGTTTTTGTTGTACTACACTCACTAGCTTAGGACCCCTAGGATCTAACCGACAATATTTAAATGGTCCCAAGCCCCATTACATCCCGTAAAAGACCCTCTTGAGCTACATGTGATAAAGTGATATCTCCTTGATTGCATTTTCATTATTATTATTGAGAGAATTGTCCTTACATTTTGAGAGGGTCAGGGAGTGAATCTTTTGCTTGTGATATGTGCTAAACTATCTTGATGATACCGACGGTTGGAACCACATTGTTCGATGAAGAAAATTATGTTTTAAAAAATTATGTTTTAAAAATCTGTTTTGAGCTTGGTTCTCGGGGGTATCATTACGCTTTTCATACAACTTGCTTGGTTTGTCTTTCGTGTGTATCTTGAGTCGTTGTGTGTGTTTGTGCTTAGTAAATGTCTATGTGTAGCGTTGTGTTTTAGTTAGTGTGTGTGTCTAGAAAGTAGAGGAGAGTGACTTAAACTAGCAATTGAGTGAAAAGTCTAACCACATACTTGGGACAAGTATGATCCAAGTGTGAGGATGTTTGATAGGCTAGTTTTCGTCACTCGGATTTAATCACTTTTCGCACTTATTAGTTGAATATTTGCATGAAAAAGATGTTTTTTGGCAGGGAATGGATCATTAAGTTTGGAAGCTGCTTAATGAAGACATCAAGAGGAAAACATGCAAAAAAGAGGGCAAAATGACAAGGAATAGAAGAAAGTGGAGAAAGAAGGCAAAGAAGACCCAAACTGCCCAAGCTGTTGGACTGGCCAGTTTGAACCTGACGGAAAAATGACTAAAGCCACTTCCACACACTTATCAAGGACAACTCTCACTTGCTACACACGCCCATATCTGCCCTTGGAGAGTAAAAAAGAAGGAGAATATCTTTTATTGGATATGTATTAAAAAAAAACTTAGTCACCAACAACTAGAACTTTATCACTCTTTAGTTTAGTTTATTCTCTCTCTAGGAAACTTTCTCTCTTCCTTAAGAAGAAAGATTTCAACTTCAAGGCTGCCAAGATCATTGTTCATCATGGGTTGAAGTAGTAGTAGTTTAGTAGTAGTGTTTATTTCTCTAGTTGCTTGTTCTTAGCTTTTGGAGTTCTTTTGGACCAATCTCACTCTTAGTTGTTGTTGTTGTTCTTGTTTTAAAAGCTCATTTCAAGTAGTAATTCTGTTAGTGTTTGTGTATTTAATGTGCTTTGAATTTAGCTCTTGTTCATTTTCGATTTTTATCTTGTTGTTGTTCTAGTGTTTGTTAAACCTTTCTTGCTTAGTATAAATCTTTCCCAATGTCTTTAGTTCAGTTTTAATTGTTTTAGTTAGTTGTTAGTTTCGAAAGTTTCAAGAAGAAAAAAGTTGTGTTCTTATTTAGAGTTTAAATCACCTAGATTAATTAGTTTAGCATGTTTTAAGTGTTATGTTTGTGGCTTTAATTTCTTGTCTTGTTATTCATCCTCCATTGTTGTTGTTTTTAAGCTTCTTTCATCATGGTTAAGTGCTTTAATATCCAGCTTTTCATTTGGTATTTTCAATGCATGTTTAGGTAGTTTACTTGTTGATCTTGTGTTTCTCTTGCCATTTTAATTATGTAGCAGCCATCTACTCCCTTTTTACTCTTATTTTCGTGCCTTATGATGTAGAATTAGGAGCCAAGATCAGCTTTTAGAAGTCAAGTTCTTTGTCCATTAGTTGTAGGCTTTTATCCAATGGTTTTACACCTTGGGTAATAGAGTTTAGGAGACAACAAGTACATGCTTTCCTTTCACTTTTGGCAGCCATTTAGATTAGATAATTTCTGCACTCCACATGCTTTTCATTTAAGCTTTAAGTCACATTAGTTAGGGCTTTAAAGTTCACCTTTTGAACATGTCACAATCCTAGTTTCTAGATTTCTTTAGTAGCTAACACTTAGTTTATCTTCCTTAGCTTTTAACTTAGTTTCTTTTGCTTCTGAACTTAGTAAAATTCGTGCTAGATGCTGCTTTGTTTTCATTTCCGAAATGTTCTTATTTTCGCCACTGCTAAGTTGCCCAGTTTACCAACTTGCCCAGTCTACTTTCCAGTTTAAATGCTTTATTTTAATTGCATGTTATTTGCATGTTTAGTTCCCAATCTTAGCTTAAGTGTTGTTTATATTTCGTAGTTCAGTTCCCACCCCTAATTTAGAGCGTGGCGGCATCGCCAAAACCTTTCTAAGTGTGGAAATGCATAACGGATGCTACCGTTCCTCGTGGGTTCGACACCCTAACTTATCATATACTAATTAATAGTATTTTGGAAAGTGGGAACTTATAAATCTTGTTGAATAGGAAGGGACACGCGCCTACGACACGCGTGCGAAATCCCGACCTCTCAAATGGCGCCGTTGCCGGGGATCGGTGTTGTTGTCTTGTTATGTATTCCTACACTTATTGTATATAGTTTTTGACTTGTTTTTTTTGTTGTTGTTTTTTTCTCTTTTATTTTTAGGTTATGAGCAGGTCCTCTTCTCCAAGTTTGTTGTTCGATATTGGAGTTAAGTAGACACCGAAGAGGCTACGCAAGGTAGCTCGCTTGAGAGAACAAGTGGGTATTGGTTTCTCTGTCCTGGGCAGTTCATATAACTGCCAAGTTCAACATACTGCCCAGCTTGTCTAGTCAGAGAGTTTGGAGAAAACTGATGAGGAAATCAATTCAAGAGCCAATGACGAGAGTGGTGTGCCATTAAAGTGCAACATGGATCATTTCACAGATCCATACAATCTTGGATGGCATGATCATTCCAATTTTGTATGGACCAATCCGAATCAACAATATCAAGGTCCACCACCACAAGTAAATTACCAAGCTTTCCATGGATCAGATGTTAATCATGTTTATTGGTCTCCCGATCCAAGTGGATTCCCTCCGTGTTTTCAGCCACAAGAACTTGGCCAATATCAATCAAATCATCCGCCAATGCCACCAAAGTGCTTAGAAGAAATGATGGAGGATCTAATCACATCCCAACAACTCATGCAAAACAATTTGCAAGCCAATTACAATGTAGTGCATGAGATGCATGACGAACAATATGAGCAAATGATTAGTCTTGATCATCTTGCACGCCAAATGACACAATTGGCGACTTCCATCAATAATATGCGTGGGAATGGTGGAGGAGTTCCGGCTCAAGTGCAATCACCAAGGAAGGAGAACCTTAGTCAGATTACCTTTAGGTCCGGGAAAGAGTTGAAAGCTTCATTCATCAATAACTCAAAGAACGGACCGGAGGAAACATTGGAGCAGGGGCCCAGATTGGCCAGTGTAGCACACTGCCCAAGTCAGAACACTGCTTGGTTTGAAGATGAAGAGGATAGCGATGTGGAGATTGAAGAGAATATTATCATTCAACCTGATGGGCCTACACCTATGCCTTTGAGTCCAGAATCGGACATCATAAAGGGGTGCAACAAATTAGAGCATGCTAAGTCTACCAGCAAGCTGCCTGATACAGGCGAACTGCCCAGTCTGAGGGCAGATGAGGAATTGGTATCGTTGGAAGTTCGGTCACCTAAATTGGAGTTGAAGCTGCTGCCCACCAACCTCAAGCATGTCTTTCTTGGGGAAAGTGACACTCTCCATGTTATCATCGATAGTGAGTTGGAAAATGGCCAAGGTGAGAAGTTGATCAAAGAATTGAAGGGTCTCGACTTTCTTGAAGCCGAGTTTTTGCAAGATATGTATCCATTGCCCTCCATTGAAGAACAAGTTGAGCTCGAAGGACTTAGTAAATGCATGTTGTTCAACACTCAAGGGCTTAGTGATGAGGAGATAGAGACTGAAATAATGACTTGGTGTAAGAAGAAGAATCACACAAACCCGCCCGAGAGATGTAAACTGCCAGATCCTGAGGAACTGCCTAGTCAGAATGAGCTGCCCAGCCTAAGCGTGGAGGAAGAGTTGCTACTGTTGGAGATTTATCCGCCTAAATTGGATCCGAATGCATTTCCTTCCGGCTTCAAATCTTTGGACTCAAATGAGACCGTTACCACGATTAGTAGCCTAGACAAGAGCCAAGAAGAAGAGCTAACCAAAGTTTTAAAGAGGCAAAAAGAGTTGACCGTTTGGACTTCGGCCGACGACATCATGTGTATAAGCCCCAATGTTTGTGTAATTTACATGAGTTCAGAGAAGGGTTCCAAACTATACAGGGATCCTAAAAGGAAATTGAGTGCTTCTACTTGGAAGGATTGGAAAACAAGATTTGATGATGTATTTTTGGAAGAACACATGGATCCTGCCCAGTTTACTGAACTGGGCAGTCTGAATGCCATAGTGGATAAAGTAGCCAAAGCTGAAGGAGCCGCCGAGCCAACACATGAGCCTGGGATCAAAACCAAAGGAGGCAGCTGCACCAGCTCTAGCACCATCTGCCACATCAGCCCGTACCCCCCGCTTTGTGCGGGGGAGGTGATTTCTATCCAACCCTCTCTTTTATTTGTTGTATATATGTGTTTTGTGTGTGATGTATGTGTTTGCTTTAAAGTTTTTGTAATTGTTGCCTTGCCGGCCTTGTTTTGTATATATTGTGGCCTTGTCGGCCTTGATGCATGCTTTGTGGCCTTGCCGGTCTTCGTGATTGTTATGTGTTGTTAGTAATCTTTCTCTAAACACTTGGTCTACTTGCTCTAGAGCAAGCAATGCCCAAGTGTGAGGAGGTGGGATTCTTGTGTGTCGTTCTTGGTTTTCGAAGTTTTATGTGATTTGTTTCCTTTTCCAACATTTCAACCAAACTTGCTTGAGGGCAAGCAATGTCTAAGTGTGAGGAGGGGGTTTGTTTTGTTGTTTGGTCGTGTTGTATTGTGACATTTTTGTGAAGTGCGTGTTTTATCTTTTTCCCAAGCCTTGATGCATGATTTGGTAATGATCCCCCTATTGAATCGTAGCAAAAAAAATATATATATATATACTTGTTGAATTGTAAAAAAAAAAAAAATGACTTGCTTTGTTTTGAAAAATTTACTTCAAGAACTTGTGGTTTTGATTGAATGAAGTTGAGTACGATGGAAATGTGAAGCACTACCACTTGCATAAAAGCCCATAAATGGTAAGGTTCAAAGCCAAAAAAGTAGAACACTTTCTACATGTGTTTCGAGCGTGAAATGACATTGTCTTGCATGATTGTTGATATCGCTTGGTCACTATGGCATAGATAGAGGGCACTAGGAAAAGCCAAATTGAGCCTTATTCTTTGTGATTACATCAACCAAAAAGAGCTACTAGTTGCCACTTTGAAACCTCGAGCCTACATTTCTTTCTAAGTTAGAAAATGGTTTCCCTCTTGTGCAAAATAAATGTTCTTAGTTGCTTCTACATGATCACCAACTTTTGAAAAAGAGATAGCATTTGTGAATATCCAATCAAATCTGCTCCCCCCACCAAAAAAAGAAAAAACAGTGGCGGTTATGAAAAAAGAAAAAAAAAAGGAAGAAAAAAGAAGGAAAAAGAAAAGAAAAAAAAACAGAAGGAAGCAAAACAACGAGAAAATGGAAATGACAAAGGAAAGAGTGGGAAGGTAGATCAAAGAAAAAGAAAATGAAGAGGAAGAGGAAAAAAGAAAAAAGAAAGAAGAAGAAAGTTAAATGCATCTCTAACTTTTGGTTTGATTGTGGGTGATTGTGTTTGGAGTTTCTAAGTATCCCTTTGGAGAATAAGCACAAGTTTTTGTTGTACTACACTCACTAGCTTAGGACCCCTAGGATCTAACCGACAATATTTAAATGGTCCCAAGCCCCATTACATCCCGTAAAAGACCCTCTTGAGCTACATGTGATAAAGTGATATCTCCTTGATTGCATTTTCATTATTATTATTGAGAGAATTGTCCTTACATTTTGAGAGGGTCAGGGAGTGAATCTTTTGCTTGTGATATGTGCTAAACTATCTTGATGATACCGACGGTTGGAACCACATTGTTCGATGAAGAAAATTATGTTTTAAAAAATTATGTTTTAAAAATCTGTTTTGAGCTTGGTTCTCGGGGGTATCATTACGCTTTTCATACAACTTGCTTGGTTTGTCTTTCGTGTGTATCTTGAGTCGTTGTGTGTGTTTGTGCTTAGTAAATGTCTATGTGTAGCGTTGTGTTTTAGTTAGTGTGTGTGTCTAGAAAGTAGAGGAGAGTGACTTAAACTAGCAATTGAGTGAAAAGTCTAACCACATACTTGGGACAAGTATGATCCAAGTGTGAGGATGTTTGATAGGCTAGTTTTCGTCACTCGGATTTAATCACTTTTCGCACTTATTAGTTGAATATTTGCATGAAAAAGATGTTTTTTGGCAGGGAATGGATCATTAAGTTTGGAAGCTGCTTAATGAAGACATCAAGAGGAAAACATGCAAAAAAGAGGGCAAAATGACAAGGAATAGAAGAAAGTGGAGAAAGAAGGCAAAGAAGACCCAAACTGCCCAAGCTGTTGGACTGGCCAGTTTGAACCTGACGGGAAAATGACTAAAGCCACTTCCACACACTTATCAAGGACAACTCTCACTTGCTACACACGCCCATATCTGCCCTTGGAGAGTAAAAAAGAAGGAGAATATCTTTTATTGGATATGTATTAAAAAAAAACTTAGTCACCAACAACTAGAACTTTATCACTCTTTAGTTTAGTTTATTCTCTCTCTAGGAAACTTTCTCTCTTCCTTAAGAAGAAAGATTTCAACTTCAAGGCTGCCAAGATCATTGTTCATCATGGGTTGAAGTAGTAGTAGTTTAGTAGTAGTGTTTATTTCTCTAGTTGCTTGTTCTTAGCTTTTGGAGTTCTTTTGGACCAATCTCACTCTTAGTTGTTGTTGTTGTTCTTGTTTTAAAAGCTCATTTCAAGTAGTAATTCTGTTAGTGTTTGTGTATTTAATGTGCTTTGAATTTAGCTCTTGTTCATTTTCGATTTTTATCTTGTTGTTGTTCTAGTGTTTGTTAAACCTTTCTTGCTTAGTATAAATCTTTCCCAATGTCTTTAGTTCAGTTTTAATTGTTTTAGTTAGTTGTTAGTTTCGAAAGTTTCAAGAAGAAAAAAGTTGTGTTCTTATTTAGAGTTTAAATCACCTAGATTAATTAGTTTAGCATGTTTTAAGTGTTATGTTTGTGGCTTTAATTTCTTGTCTTGTTATTCATCCTCCATTGTTGTTGTTTTTAAGCTTCTTTCATCATGGTTAAGTGCTTTAATATCCAGCTTTTCATTTGGTATTTTCAATGCATGTTTAGGTAGTTTACTTGTTGATCTTGTGTTTCTCTTGCCATTTTAATTATGTAGCAGCCATCTACTCCCTTTTTACTCTTATTTTCGTGCCTTATGATGTAGAATTAGGAGCCAAGATCAGCTTTTAGAAGTCAAGTTCTTTGTCCATTAGTTGTAGGCTTTTATCCAATGGTTTTACACCTTGGGTAATAGAGTTTAGGAGACAACAAGTACATGCTTTCCTTTCACTTTTGGCAGCCATTTAGATTAGATAATTTCTGCACTCCACATGCTTTTCATTTAAGCTTTAAGTCACATTAGTTAGGGCTTTAAAGTTCACCTTTTGAACATGTCACAATCCTAGTTTCTAGATTTCTTTAGTAGCTAACACTTAGTTTATCTTCCTTAGCTTTTAACTTAGTTTCTTTTGCTTCTGAACTTAGTAAAATTCGTGCTAGATGCTGCTTTGTTTTCATTTCCGAAATGTTCTTATTTTCGCCACTGCTAAGTTGCCCAGTTTACCAACTTGCCCAGTCTACTTTCCAGTTTAAATGCTTTATTTTAATTGCATGTTATTTGCATGTTTAGTTCCCAATCTTAGCTTAAGTGTTGTGTGTTGTTGTCTTGTTATGTATTCCTACACTTATTGTATATAGTTTTTGACTTGTTTTTTTTGTTGTTGTTTTTTTTCTCTTTTATTTTTAGGTTATGAGCAGGTCCTCTTCTCCAAGTTTGTTGTTCGATATTGGAGTTAAGTAGACACCGAAGAGGCTACGCAAGGTAGCTCGCTTGAGAGAACAAGTGGGTATTGGTTTCTCTGTCCTGGGCAGTTCATATAACTGCCAAGTTCAACATACTGCCCAGCTTGTCTAGTCAGAGAGTTTGGAGAAAACTGATGAGGAAATCAATTCAAGAGCCAATGACGAGAGTGGTGTGCCATTAAAGTGCAACATGGATCATTTCACAGATCCATACAATCTTGGATGGCATGATCATTCCAATTTTGTATGGACCAATCCGAATCAACAATATCAAGGTCCACCACCACAAGTAAATTACCAAGCTTTCCATGGATCAGATGTTAATCATGTTTATTGGTCTCCCGATCCAAGTGGATTCCCTCCGTGTTTTCAGCCACAAGAACTTGGCCAATATCAATCAAATCATCCGCCAATGCCACCAAAGTGCTTAGAAGAAATGATGGAGGATCTAATCACATCCCAACAACTCATGCAAAACAATTTGCAAGCCAATTACAATGTAGTGCATGAGATGCATGACGAACAATATGAGCAAATGATTAGTCTTGATCATCTTGCACGCCAAATGACACAATTGGCGACTTCCATCAATAATATGCGTGGGAATGGTGGAGGAGTTCCGGCTCAAGTGCAATCACCAAGGAAGGAGAACCTTAGTCAGATTACCTTTAGGTCCGGGAAAGAGTTGAAAGCTTCATTCATCAATAACTCAAAGAACGGACCGGAGGAAACATTGGAGCAGGGGCCCAGATTGGCCAGTGTAGCACACTGCCCAAGTCAGAACACTGCTTGGTTTGAAGATGAAGAGGATAGCGATGTGGAGATTGAAGAGAATATTATCATTCAACCTGATGGGCCTACACCTATGCCTTTGAGTCCAGAATCGGACATCATAAAGGGGTGCAACAAATTAGAGCATGCTAAGTCTACCAGCAAGCTGCCTGATACAGGCGAACTGCCCAGTCTGAGGGCAGATGAGGAATTGGTATCGTTGGAAGTTCGGTCACCTAAATTGGAGTTGAAGCTGCTGCCCACCAACCTCAAGCATGTCTTTCTTGGGGAAAGTGACACTCTCCATGTTATCATCGATAGTGAGTTGGAAAATGGCCAAGGTGAGAAGTTGATCAAAGAATTGAAGGGTCTCGACTTTCTTGAAGCCGAGTTTTTGCAAGATATGTATCCATTGCCCTCCATTGAAGAACAAGTTGAGCTCGAAGGACTTAGTAAATGCATGTTGTTCAACACTCAAGGGCTTAGTGATGAGGAGATAGAGACTGAAATAATGACTTGGTGTAAGAAGAAGAATCACACAAACCCGCCCGAGAGATGTAAACTGCCAGATCCTGAGGAACTGCCTAGTCAGAATGAGCTGCCCAGCCTAAGCGTGGAGGAAGAGTTGCTACTGTTGGAGATTTATCCGCCTAAATTGGATCCGAATGCATTTCCTTCCGGCTTCAAATCTTTGGACTCAAATGAGACCGTTACCACGATTAGTAGCCTAGACAAGAGCCAAGAAGAAGAGCTAACCAAAGTTTTAAAGAGGCAAAAAGAGTTGACCGTTTGGACTTCGGCCGACGACATCATGTGTATAAGCCCCAATGTTTGTGTAATTTACATGAGTTCAGAGAAGGGTTCCAAACTATACAGGGATCCTAAAAGGAAATTGAGTGCTTCTACTTGGAAGGATTGGAAAACAAGATTTGATGATGTATTTTTGGAAGAACACATGGATCCTGCCCAGTTTACTGAACTGGGCAGTCTGAATGCCATAGTGGATAAAGTAGCCAAAGCTGAAGGAGCCGCCGAGCCAACACATGAGCCTGGGATCAAAACCAAAGGAGGCAGCTGCACCAGCTCTAGCACCATCTGCCACATCAGCCCGTACCCCCCGCTTTGTGCGGGGGAGGTGATTTCTATCCAACCCTCTCTTTTATTTGTTGTATATATGTGTTTTGTGTGTGATGTATGTGTTTGCTTTAAAGTTTTTGTAATTGTTGCCTTGCCGGCCTTGTTTTGTATATATTGTGGCCTTGTCGGCCTTGATGCATGCTTTGTGGCCTTGCCGGTCTTCGTGATTGTTATGTGTTGTTAGTAATCTTTCTCTAAACACTTGGTCTACTTGCTCTAGAGCAAGCAATGCCCAAGTGTGAGGAGGTGGGATTCTTGTGTGTCGTTCTTGGTTTTCGAAGTTTTATGTGATTTGTTTCCTTTTCCAACATTTCAACCAAACTTGCTTGAGGGCAAGCAATGTCTAAGTGTGAGGAGGGGGTTTGTTTTGTTGTTTGGTCGTGTTGTATTGTGACATTTTTGTGAAGTGCGTGTTTTATCTTTTTCCCAAGCCTTGATGCATGATTTGGTAATGATCCCCCTATTGAATCGTAGCAAAAAAAAAAATATATATATACTTGTTGAATTGTAAAAAAAAAAAAAATGACTTGCTTTGTTTTGAAAAATTTACTTCAAGAACTTGTGGTTTTGATTGAATGAAGCTGAGTACGATGGAAATGTGAAGCACTACCACTTGCATAAAAGCCCATAAATGGTAAGGTTCAAAGCCAAAAAAGTAGAACACTTTCTACATGTGTTTCGAGCGTGAAATGACATTGTCTTGCATGATTGTTGATATCGCTTGGTCACTATGGCATAGATAGAGGGCACTAGGAAAAGCCAAATTGAGCCTTATTCTTTGTGATTACATCAACCAAAAAGAGCTACCCCTAGTTGCCACTTTGAAACCTCGAGCCTACATTTCTTTCTAAGTTAGAAAATGGTTTCCCTCTTGTGCAAAATAAATGTTCTTAGTTGCTTCTACATGATCACCAACTTTTGAAAAAGAGATAGCATTTGTGAATATCCAATCAAATCTGCTCCCCCCACCAAAAAAAGAAAAAACAGTGGCGGTTATGAAAAAAGAAAAAAAAAAGGAAGAAAAAAGAAGGAAAAAGAAAAGAAAAAAAAACAGAAGGAAGCAAAACAACGAGAAAATGGAAATGACAAAGGAAAGAGTGGGAAGGTAGATCAAAGAAAAAGAAAATGAAGAGGAAGAGGAAAAAAGAAAAAAGAAAGAAGAAGAAAGTTAAATGCATCTCTAACTTTTGGTTTGATTGTGGGTGATTGTGTTTGGAGTTTCTAAGTATCCCTTTGGAGAATAAGCACAAGTTTTTGTTGTACTACACTCACTAGCTTAGGACCCCTAGGATCTAACCGACAATATTTAAATGGTCCCAAGCCCCATTACATCCCGTAAAAGACCCTCTTGAGCTACATGTGATAAAGTGATATCTCCTTGATTGCATTTTCATTATTATTATTGAGAGAATTGTCCTTACATTTTGAGAGGGTCAGGGAGTGAATCTTTTGCTTGTGATATGTGCTAAACTATCTTGATGATACCGACGGTTGGAACCACATTGTTCGATGAAGAAAATTATGTTTTAAAAAATTATGTTTTAAAAATCTGTTTTGAGCTTGGTTCTCGGGGGTATCATTACGCTTTTCATACAACTTGCTTGGTTTGTCTTTCGTGTGTATCTTGAGTCGTTGTGTGTGTTTGTGCTTAGTAAATGTCTATGTGTAGCGTTGTGTTTTAGTTAGTGTGTGTGTCTAGAAAGTAGAGGAGAGTGACTTAAACTAGCAATTGAGTGAAAAGTCTAACCACATACTTGGGACAAGTATGATCCAAGTGTGAGGATGTTTGATAGGCTAGTTTTCGTCACTCGGATTTAATCACTTTTCGCACTTATTAGTTGAATATTTGCATGAAAAAGATGTTTTTTGGCAGGGAATGGATCATTAAGTTTGGAAGCTGCTTAATGAAGACATCAAGAGGAAAACATGCAAAAAAGAGGGCAAAATGACAAGGAATAGAAGAAAGTGGAGAAAGAAGGCAAAGAAGACCCAAACTGCCCAAGCTGTTGGACTGGCCAGTTTGAACCTGACGGGAAAATGACTAAAGCCACTTCCACACACTTATCAAGGACAACTCTCACTTGCTACAC
Organism: Salvia hispanica; assembly: GCF_023119035.1. Classification (NCBI taxonomy): domain Eukaryota; kingdom Viridiplantae; phylum Streptophyta; class Magnoliopsida; order Lamiales; family Lamiaceae; genus Salvia; species Salvia hispanica. The sequence continues at coordinate 1,503 of NW_025952657.1, read as the reverse complement.
ACGCCCATATCTGCCCTTGGAGAGTAAAAAAGAAGGAGAATATCTTTTATTGGATATGTATTAAAAAAAAACTTAGTCACCAACAACTAGAACTTTATCACTCTTTAGTTTAGTTTATTCTCTCTCTAGGAAACTTTCTCTCTTCCTTAAGAAGAAAGATTTCAACTTCAAGGCTGCCAAGATCATTGTTCATCATGGGTTGAAGTAGTAGTAGTTTAGTAGTAGTGTTTATTTCTCTAGTTGCTTGTTCTTAGCTTTTGGAGTTCTTTTGGACCAATCTCACTCTTAGTTGTTGTTGTTGTTCTTGTTTTAAAAGCTCATTTCAAGTAGTAATTCTGTTAGTGTTTGTGTATTTAATGTGCTTTGAATTTAGCTCTTGTTCATTTTCGATTTTTATCTTGTTGTTGTTCTAGTGTTTGTTAAACCTTTCTTGCTTAGTATAAATCTTTCCCAATGTCTTTAGTTCAGTTTTAATTGTTTTAGTTAGTTGTTAGTTTCGAAAGTTTCAAGAAGAAAAAAGTTGTGTTCTTATTTAGAGTTTAAATCACCTAGATTAATTAGTTTAGCATGTTTTAAGTGTTATGTTTGTGGCTTTAATTTCTTGTCTTGTTATTCATCCTCCATTGTTGTTGTTTTTAAGCTTCTTTCATCATGGTTAAGTGCTTTAATATCCAGCTTTTCATTTGGTATTTTCAATGCATGTTTAGGTAGTTTACTTGTTGATCTTGTGTTTCTCTTGCCATTTTAATTATGTAGCAGCCATCTACTCCCTTTTTACTCTTATTTTCGTGCCTTATGATGTAGAATTAGGAGCCAAGATCAGCTTTTAGAAGTCAAGTTCTTTGTCCATTAGTTGTAGGCTTTTATCCAATGGTTTTACACCTTGGGTAATAGAGTTTAGGAGACAACAAGTACATGCTTTCCTTTCACTTTTGGCAGCCATTTAGATTAGATAATTTCTGCACTCCACATGCTTTTCATTTAAGCTTTAAGTCACATTAGTTAGGGCTTTAAAGTTCACCTTTTGAACATGTCACAATCCTAGTTTCTAGATTTCTTTAGTAGCTAACACTTAGTTTATCTTCCTTAGCTGCTAGATGCTGCTTTGTTTTCATTTCCGAAATGTTCTTATTTTCGCCACTGCTAAGTTGCCCAGTTTACCAACTTGCCCAGTCTACTTTCCAGTTTAAATGCTTTATTTTAATTGCATGTTATTTGCATGTTTAGTTCCCAATCTTAGCTTAAGTGTTGTTTATATTTCGTAGTTCAGTTCCCACCCCTAATTTAGAGCGTGGCGGCATCGCCAAAACCTTTCTAAGTGTGGAAATGCATAACGGATGCTACCGTTCCTCGTGGGTTCGACACCCTAACTTATCATATACTAATTAATAGTATTTTGGAAAGTGGGAACTTATAAATCTTGTTGAATAGGAAGGGACACGCGCCTACGACACGCGTGCGAAATCCCGACCTCTCACTCATCTTGTGGTGGAGTCATGTGAC
>NW_025952656.1:0-3000 GCF_023119035.1 Salvia hispanica | reverse complement strand
GCGCAACGATGTGACACGTTCGGGTGAATGCCTTAGCACAGGTGGGAGTAAGGTTACCCATCGTTCCTTGGGTGATGATCCCATAGAAAGTGTGATTTTCAAAAGTGATGGTAGCAGTGCTCTGAGTGCGCTACATCTCAGGCTGGAGTTCCCCACTCTTGTTGACATTTTGTCAGTTCCGCCCCTGTATCCGATGATTGTTGAGATGGAAATGTTGCTGGATCAGTTTATGGCTTGGATGACGAAGCAACAGGGGGAGAACATGAAACGGCTGTATCGCCACATATCTGTCAGCTGCCCCCTTCCTGCCAAGCTCATGAGCAGGCGATTTTACGCCCTTTTTTTTTTGTTCTCGCGTGGCATTTTAACTCCGAGCTCTATTCTATTGTAGTGCACAAAGGGGATACATCGAAGGCTAGTCATTTCTATAGATTCATTCACTTGAACTCCACTGAATGGTACATATATGATGATTCTCGAGTTTCAGCAATAGATGGTGCTGACATTTTCGAGCAAATGGCTTATATTCTCCTCTATGCTCCGCACGGCACTGTCTGGCATATAGATTTCATCCTAACTCTCCAATTATCAATTGGATTTGCTTCTTTAGTGGCATCACAATTACTATCTACTTTTGAGATTGGACAGGGTGATACAACTGTTTTGCCTCTTGGTAAAGAAGGAAACGGATCAGAGGCTGATGGAGATTACTTACGCCTAAAGACTACTAATTCCTTCGTCCCTGACTCTACAGAATGGTGTCAAAATGTGAGTTTGGGTGGGGAAAATGGAGCCGGTGAAGCTGATAAAGGTCAAAGCTTGACTAGTGAAAGAAATATAGTTGCTGATGGAGTTGTGAATTTGAGTGCTGAGAGACATGAAGCTGGGGGATGCTTGGACGGTGATAGTGGATTTCTACAAAGAGGATATTTCCATGTATGTCTTAATACTGAAAAAATGGTGTTCGTCTTCGAGAAGGCAGAAAATAATATGGCATGTGTGGTTCTAGTTGCCTATGTTTACATAAGTGGTGGTGAAGATTGTGACTATAGTGGTGTCAAAGATTGCGAAGAGCTCGATGGATTTCTCTCCAAAGGCTGCAAATCTGGAGGAGTTGATGCCAAATTTGCTGTAGTAGCTTCCATTAGGCTCTTTCTTTCCGAATCAGAGAACTCACACCAACCCGGGGATACACCGATTATCGTAGCAAAGGCCCCGGCAGTTTTGGTAGATGGTATTCCACAATGCCGTTGGATGATACAATGGTCAACTGCTCCAACGACACTTTCATGGAAGTCGAAGTCGGAGATGTTGCGTCCTTTTCTGTCCCTTAGCCTTGAGGACAAGGCTATTGCTATGGAGGGGGGAGTTGATAGGGACTTGAACCCTACAGCAAACCTGGCGATGAATGAGCAGCCCGACCGCGCCGAGCTTGCCCCAATCACGACCCATTCACGCCCAAAGAAGTGAAGATCCATGCAAATCCTTGCGTATCTTTAGTTTATTTCAATTTCCATAGTTAGACTTATTTTTCTTTATTTAATTCACGTAATATTTTGTAATCTTTTTGATATCTTGCCTTGCAAGATATCGTTGGGTTTAGGTTAGGATATCCTCGGGTTTTCTTGTCGGTTCTTTCCCGAGACGAACTAGGAAGGTCGAACCGTCTAGGGTTGAGGATTCTATAAATACTAGAATCCCATAGATAATTAATTCATTGAGAATTAAGAAATAAAATACTTCTTTTCTCATTCTTGTTCCAAAACCCTAGAACTTCAACTAGGGATTATCTCTTTTGCTCCGTTAAATCTTCGTGTGCTCTACAAACCTCTCGATAGGGAACTTAAACCCTATCAGCACCCAACAAGACAATTGTACACCCAACATAAGTTGAATACATATCCTAGACTCTACACATTAACATTTTCGTAACATAACCATAGCTTTATCTACATGATTTCATTGATTGAGGTGATCAAGATTCTAATATCGAAGATGAATACTATGATTTCCTTAAGAGAGAGAGAAAGAGATTGGAACTCGTCATTTTAGGTCTCTTTCTTTACACCTCGAACTTTATCATTTATTCATTTTTTCTTGAGCCATTATCTACAAGAACAAACCTACACCATATTGAGTCTATAAAATATTTAAAAGTACATAAAACTAAGAAAAAATCATGCAAATTTGATTCATAGCCCACACAAAATTATAGTACTAGAAAAATCTTGTGTTACAAAAAATAGCTAAAAGTTCATATTCATTAATGGACCTAAAAATTCTTTATAACACTTGTAATATTAATTCTCGCGTCTTGAAATGGATATAAAATACTTTACTTAAATTAAGTAGCTTATTTTTAAAGAATCAATATTTGATGCTACTCACCAGTACTAATATTTTCCCATGCCAATGATCATTATTCCCTAACTAATTAACTGATTTCAAAGAAAATCCGAGTAATTGTTTAGGTGGGGATTGTTCTTAATTAGAACTCACCAAATAATTCACCCGTTTCCAATAATTGGATTTTTGAAAAAGCCAAATACAAGCTTTGGAAAATCCTTCTTTCTTTAGTAGTACCTAACTAATGCAAAGGACCACATAGCTTCCTTTCAATGCAAACAATAGTTTAAACAATTTGCAAAAATTAAATAGTATCAACGTATTGAAGTGATAATTTAAGAACAAACATAATAAGAAAATCACACAAATTTTATGTTTAAGAAAAAAGATGTAGTACTATACTCCCTCCGTCCACAAAAAATATGGCACATTTACCATTTTTGGTCATCCATAAAAAATAGAGAACATTTATTTATGGAAAGTTTTCAACAAAATAATAACCCTACAAATCATTTTATTTATCACTTATGCCATTAGAATTAAAACTTATCTCTTACACTAACACTACTTCTCTCTTATTTTTTCTCCTTTCTCTTACTTTTTTCCATTCTCTCTTACTTTATCGATTTTACATCTCTTACCTTTTTTCCCTTC
>NW_025952655.1:0-10211 GCF_023119035.1 Salvia hispanica | reverse complement strand
CATTTCCATTAATTCTTAGCAAACAAAACAAACTAGGAATGCGGAGTAAAATTTGTGGCGTGAAAGAGGTAGAAATAACTAAGAAAGAGAGGCGCTGGAGGAATTGAAAAGTGCTATTGGGAGGAATTGAAAAATGTCTTAGACCCTAAAAGTGAATTTGGGCTAAGCTAATATGTTTTGGACCAAAAATAACTAGGATTAAGTAAACCCTACTTCGTATTAACAAATGATAATTTAAAATTTAATTTATGGCGTGTAGGAATATTGATTTTAGTAAATTGAAGGTATTAGTTTTAGTAAATTTTAATTATAGTACAGCGTAGGAATATTATTTTTAGTAAATTGAAGGTATTAGTTTTAGTAAAAATTTTAGTTATGGCCATGTAGGAGTATTAGTTTTAGCAAATTTTATCACTCACTTAAGATGACACATTTTCCTTTTAGTTTGTCCCAAATTAAATGACACTTTTATCTTTTTTTAAACTTTTCTTTTTCAATTAATACACTAACACGTTTCTCATTCCAATGAAAATAGTATACAATCATCTACTAAAATATGAAATGGTTCATTGACAATTATCTTTTTGTTGTTGTTTATAATATCTTTAATTTTTTATAATATTACAAATACTTATTTTAATCAGTTTAAATCTGTAAATAATATTTCTATATTTATTTACTCTATATTCTTTATTTTAAGTTAATATATTTTCATTATTTAGAAATCTTTTGCCTTGTGCATACAGGTGTTAACACTAGTTTAGCTAAAAGCATAGTTTCAAAGTCCAGGGATAAAACGATGTTGCAACAGAGTGTAGCATTTCGTGAAAAGATTAAACAAACAATGCAAATATTAAAATAAAAATTGAATAGCGACACATTAATTTAAAATCTAAAATTCCTTAAACATAAACAAAATGCATTTAAATAAGTTTCATCAATTTTACCAGACAAGATCCGATACAACATCATTCATCTACCTTGCTGCTGCTCTTGCACTCATGGACGTATGGTAGTTTGTACTTCTCTGTTTCCTGTAAGAAGAGTAGACGTCGTCGTATTGGCTTGCCTCGTTCGGATCTGCTGTTGCCCCGAGTCCCAACCTTCCGAACTGCTCGACCCGGGCTTTCTTTCTACACTTCCATCAGGGAGAGTCCCAGTATCCTGGTCGACATTCAAGCCAAGGGGGGGGAATGCAGGCTCCTCCCTTACGAGACGGAGATCTTCTCTCGTACTCATAACCATCGTCGTCGTCATCATCACCCGCTGATTCAGATTTCTTCATGGGTCCTTCTGAAGGGTTGACCTCTTTAATCTCTCTGAAGAACTTTGAGACTCTATCGAGGACCTCGGATTGTGATATATTTGAAGGTGGAATCATGGTGGGGATGTCCAGAGGGCTCAGCGGAGAGTACGGCACCCCACTGCCTATCTGCATCTTTCTGACCATACCTGGAATAAGACCAGGTGGGAACAAAGGATAAGGGAAGCTTCTCACCAACTTTTCCAGGAGCAGGTGCATTTGTCGGTTGAACAGCGGATGGAACAGGCATTGATCCAGTGAACCCACCGGAGGAAGCTGATGAGAGATGAAATTGTGGGTTTGGTAAAGATGAAACAGGAGGGACTTGTTTATCTGCATACTCTTGATTGGGTATGTTTGGAATGGAGCTCTGCATGTCCGGTTGCCATTGCATATGGTTTGGTGCACGGTTCATCCCTACAGCAGAGAGAGACGACAGTTTACAATGCTAGCAACAACAACAGTTAGGTGCATTACAGCACTTGCATTAAACGACTCGTATTGCTAATTTTCCACAAGATAAAAAGGACAGATAGTGGGAAAAGTACCTGTAGCAGCAGAATGATCTCCTGATGCGTTGGGATGAGCAACTGGAAAAGAATTTGGTGGCAACCCACTCAGCATGTCACTTTCAAGCTCGTAGATTGTATCTTGGTCATATACTTCTTTCGAGGCCCAAAACTGCAAGATTTTCTGAAGACGTGACTGGTTTTCATCCTTGTTATGTGGGTTGTGGTATATCTTTGCAAGCATAGAACCCAAGACTGGCTTAAATGCAAGTGCCTCGTTGTCGAGTTCCTGCAGGTTCACCCGCCTCTGCAAGCTGTATATTTCAAAAATCATTCCTAATTAGAATCAGTGATCTTGATCCAGACGACACACTTCTCCACTCTCCTGAGTGTGATGCTTATATCATTCCATCATTCTTTCAATTCAACAGAAGACTTTCTTGCATAGAAACGTTAATTTTATTTCAAATCATCCTCGACACTGTTATTTATTTATCAATTCTTTACAATTAATATCAGCAACGTAAAGTACTTTTAATGAAGGGATGATGGATAATAATTTAACATATGCTGCAATGATATAATTAATCATGCAATAATGTTAAATCTGAAAAATGCAACAAGGACATGTTTAATCAAGCATGATGAAGTAGTTGAGAAATCGGTAACTTGAAGTGATCAAAACATACCTGTCAAAGAGGATATCATTGGCAAGATAAACTATATGCAACTGCCTCTCAGAATCATCTAGGGACAATACCCTATTCTCGGAGCGCCTCAGCCAGGCCAGGAGCAAATGGAGCCCTCTGCATAAACCAAGTCTTGGCACCTTTTATTGACTCCTTTGTGCCAGTGAGACTGTTCAGAACACCATTCATCTCCATCTCAACATCAGATGGAAGCGGTCGAGATAGACCTTTAAAAGGTCGGTGAGGTTGATCAAATTCAGGTCGGATATGACCCACCATCGGCTGAGAGTGGTGAGGGTGCTGTTGATCATAGAACTGCGGAAAAGGAGGTTGCTGCAGGTGAGCAGATCCCCAGCAGCAGCATTTGGGGCATTAATAGAGCTGGACTCATCATGGGGTTGGGAGGATGCAACACTGGCATCGAGCTGGGAACTGAGGGTTAAAACCCATGAGTGGTCTAGTTGCCATCCAAAGCTTATGGCGGTAGTAGTTATGGCCTTCACCGCAAAAAGAAAACCATAAGCAGGATTATCTTGCTCTCTTTCCCGGACCACAGCTTCGAACTCTGGGCCGTTCTTCACAGCATACTCAACCAATTTGTCGATGCGCTTTTGAAGTTCAGGATCAGATGGGGCTGGAGCAGGGGCCGGTGGAGCCTCATAAGGCCCAGGGTATGGTGATGGAAAAAGATGTGGAGGCACATGTGGAGGAACGCAAGGTGTTTGTTGATAAGGGTGAGGCAAATGTGAATAGAGATGATTTTGTTGCATTGGCCGAGGATAGGGGAACTGCTGTACAGGGGGATGAGGGGCATATAAGGAGGGCGTGAACAGATGGAGGAAACTGCTGGTGCTGTGGATGAAAACCATACTGCTGCTGCTGTTGTGCATTACTAGATTGTTGCTGTCCATATGACATGGGAGCACCATAATCATGTGGCGGTCGATCCATTTGTCAGTAGGAATCCTATGAACACACAGAAAATCCAGGTGAAACTCGCCATTCCTCAAATAGTAAAGTTCTTAATACAAGGAAATAATATTCAGTTCTTGATCAGGACGAAACAATGCAGCATAAAACTAGTTAAATTTCAAGACAAAACTCCAATTGTGCGTATGTCACGAGGTTGACAACACAGAATTGCACTTGGCAAATTGCCACAGCCATGGCATAGCTCCCAAGAGCCGGCATGTATGTTAAAAATTCAACATTCGTTGGAGTTAATAACCTAATATATTGCCACTGCATCTGATTTGTAATTGAGGCAAATCATGGTATCCTCTATTTTCTAGTTAATCTTTAAAACTAACTCAAGAAGGGAAAATGCTATTAACTTATAAGCCAAGAAAGCATGCAACTATACTTGAAACATAAAGGACTTTTTCAAGGAAGTAAAATGATGAAACTGGGGAACAAATAACTCCTTTACTTCACTTCAATTTCTAATGATCAAATTACATACACACACATAATGGTATATAGATAGATAGATATTCATATGACAGGTTATGTTTACCAAAACACTCTCTATAGCTAACAAGGGCACTACAAAGCATTCATAGAACCACTGATAACACAGAAAAAGCAACATAAATTAATCAAATACAAAAAAAAAAGTTAATAACAAAATCAGAAGCTAGTCCTCCAGCAAAAAACCACAGTTCACCATGTGAGCTACCACGAAACAAGACAACAATCTGAAGAATTCAGAAACATACATGTATCTGTACTAAACGAAGTTCACATTTCTAAAAGAGATACAATTACAAATGTAAATGCAACAAATCAATCGATCTTTTTCACTAATAGAAGAGAAATTACCAGGAACGGCAGCTAAACGATCGCAGAGGGGCAGAAACCAGCTAAATTAGAGCTTGTGTTTGGTAACACAGCATGGTTTTAGGGATTTTGATTTGGGAATTGAAATTGCGCAATTTCTTTCCACAACATCATGTAATAGGGCAATGAAGAGTTTCGGATCGGGCCTAAGTCGGGCCGGGTTGATGTAAAGGGCGAAATTCCAATTATGAAACAAGTAGTACTTACATTTTTAGAGGTATTAACAAAAAAAATTCTGCTAAATATTGAAATACGGAAACTCAGAATTTGTATGAAAAAGTATAAATAAATCCTAATTTTAGATTTTTTTGTGAATCATAGATATGTTTATTTTCTATCTTCATTTTATAGAAACTAGACAATAAGATCAACTACTAAGGCGTAGTAACTAGTAGGCTCAAGCTTTGATATAAACACAATTAAAAAATAATTTAAAACATATTTATAAACTAGATTATTATATAATACTTCATCCATCATTAGAAATACACTAGTTTTTACCATTTCGGACCAGTCTCACAAAATTAGAGAAAGTCTAAATATAGATATTTTTAATGAATAATAATCAGATATACTCCATCGTTTATGACGTGGAACCCACGCTGCACTAACACTTCTTCCGAGTTTGAATCCTCTTATGTGGCAAAATACATAGCAAGGGATATATACACATCACAACTTATCAAGTTAAATTACCTTTCATTTTTTTATTGTATTTTGTTCCTTCCACTAACTATTCCCTGTCTTATTTTTTCTCATGTCTACTTTACTAATTACTACATATTAAAACTCGTGCCTCAAATAAGTTTTGTCTATTTTTTAAAAAGGAATGGAGTAATATTAAATGCTTAGCTCATCATTTATCATATACTACTCTCTGGATCGATTAAGCATGAGATGATGACTTAATATTGATGTAAAATACTACTCTCTGATTGAATTCACTAAGGAAAGATCATAATAATCATATTACAACAATATTAGTCCAATGCATTCATAACAAAATCAGTCAGACAAGACAAGAGCTCATTTTACAAAGGAACAATGCTACAGTTTGGAAAGGGAGAGTCTATCTTACACAACACTCACTAACATTTTCAAAACAAATGAATTCAAGTATGAGTAACAAGATAGACAAAACATCACACGCAATACTGCTGCTGGTGCCAGGAAAACAAGAATAACAAAAGCGAGTACATATATTTCAAGAATGTCGCTTGTTGATTTGTTCAGGAAGGCTCGTTTGAACTAGTTCAGATGGTGGACGAATGTGCAGATCATCTCCTTCGTCTTCCCAAAATAGACCTGAAAATGGCACAACGTATTTCACTCATACTCCGTATTGATGAAATTGCATATAAGAGATGGATGTAAAGTTTTCAGATTGCATACATACCTGATCCAACGAAAGTACCTCAGCTTGCTCTCCATTTCTTCGACCATCCTTCCCATATTGCATAGATGACCCTCATCAACCGGAAGATCCATATTCATCTGTAAGTAAAGGAGCAAATGCTTATGAGAAAAGGCAGATAAACAATACCAAATCGCCACATTTGTAGAAAATACCTGTCTTCTAATCGATCCTGACAAGTTGAAGGCGCCTGAGGACTCGTCATTTGTGGTCAACGAGAGCATCACAGAGCTAGTCAAGCAGTAACGAGCAGTTGCTTCATCTAGAGGAACCACCTATAAATTTAAAAACAAATGAGCATAATTATGACAACAAGAGGAAACCTGAGAGTCAGATGACACACCTCAATGACATGAATTGCTTCCCAAGACCCTTTTTCAAATAACCTCTTCTACCATCTGCAGTTCTAACCATCTTCAAAAGGGAAAACCAATGCATAAGTAGTGGAAGGAAAGTAATAGTAAGAAATAAATATATATTGGGAGAAAAATAATCACCCTTTTGATTAAGAAGCAACCAAAAAAACCCTTCATCTTCATTCTCCCAGATATATACTGATGAAGTGCCACCTTCATAGTACCTATTACTTGATTGTTCAACTTAAACTAATTCCAGGTTGAAGCTCTCAGAGAAACAAGAGAGAAATATGAAAAGTAAAAATAACAATGATATTATAGATTCAAACTTGGAGCAGGTAGCAAGAAGCTTGTATATAGTTAAATAAAGTACGAGGTAAGTAAAAGACCTCACTGGTCACAATAAACCGTGAAGACGCCATTTGCTTCCATTTCAAGTTTCAGCTCTTGAGATGGATAAAGTCCGTCGCTAGTGGGGGATGGTATTTGTTTGACCAAGGTGATCTTCAGGAGCAAAAACAAGAAACAACCAAAATAACAATCCAGGTAAGGGCTGGCAAGAAAAAAACAAGACAAAAACATTTGCTTTCGAATGCTTCATGGTCCAAGCTCCAGTTTATTTGTTAAATTGTTCGTCATAAACATAATAAGTCCTTGGCCCTTGATGATATTTCACAAGATCTAGTGGAAGCATACACTAGCGCACACGCCCTACCTGTAAGAATCTGCATCTCTGTTATACTCGCATAATATGAACTCCTTCCCACTATCAACATCACATAAAACCTGAGGAACAATATGTTTAGCAAAATAACCTAATTAATAGCTGTTTGTGATAAATAATAAACAATTATGTCTGGAAGTCCCAAGTTTTGGGTGAAGAGTAAAGGGACTATATAACGTAACACAAATATCCGGGTTTGGGTTTTCACATATAACATTTATGGAGAGGACAAAAACGTATGATGGTTATATATACTGAACTAGAATGCTTACTACTAAACAAGTCATTTTGTTCACTTTACAGTTAACACATATCTAACCACCACAAAGTTTACAGCCTGATGTTGAGTAAATGCAACCAATTGAGAGAGTGTGTAAGCACTTATTAATGGTATATTATGATAGTAAGCAGTAAGGTCATACATTCCTTAAAGTGAAGGTCCTCCTATCAAAGTACTACTATAATACCAAACATGACAAAAAAAAGAGCTAAACATCTGCATATATTCACTCTATCTATCTCCTTATGTTTGCTCTATCTAGAGTGATTGTCCTCGACTCTCAAATACTATAAATACTCTCCTGTATTTTTTCACAGTTTCCAAGTATATTCTCAAACTTCAAAGAAGTTATTTCATTTCCAGCTCTACACATATTCAGTAACCTTCAAACGAATAAGCTGCTTGAGCTTCTTTGTAGCATGTAAGACCGAATCATAACCTAAAACACAATTCATTTTGAGCTATTCATACAATTACTGATTAGGAACACAATATCCAGAGTCACATATGCCCTATACAGCGCCATAATAATTCCGCCAACACTACCATATTTTCCCCCAAAAACACAGAAAAAAGACTGATTCACAACCTCCAAAAGTCAAATCCCTATCCTCTTAATCTCCAATAAAATTCTCACTCCATATGATTTCGAGCATCCGCCTGGACATATATATTGATATAGATGCAGTCGAATCGAATTAATCCAATTGAACTATTACAAATAGAATCGAACACAGACTGCGCAAATTTCACCTGAAGAGGCTGGTCAACTTGCGAGAGCAGATCGCCAGAGTGGTGCGGCAAAAGGCTTAACAATGCAGACAGCGCCGCTTCCGAGTGCTTGGGCGGAATTCTTCGCATCAATCCCATTGCCGCCTCCATTTCTGCGTTCGAGCTCTCGTTCTTTCCTTTTCGGATCAAATTATTTCCTTAATTCTAAAAAATTGCTTTTTTACTAGTAGTGTTTTTTGTAAATGGACATTACTTTCGACTACTCTCCGCCCATTCAAGATTATTATATTCTCAGAATTGATTTCATTTTAGGAAATGTGTTAGCTAATAAAGAGAGAAAAAAATAGTTAATATTCAGGAGAAAGGAGAGATGAGGATATTTCCAAAATAAGTAAAGTGACCATTTTGATCGTGACAAATAAAAAGAGAAATGTGATCATCTTAAGGACGAAAGAGTAATTATTTGCACTCACATTCTATTATAAAATGAATATATAAATAGGTGACTCCTCATTCCATTAATTTTTTTAACTCTATTTTTTCTAAACTATTTTTTAAAGTCTGTACATAGTTAAACTTGGATAATATTTTACGGACTCAACTAAACACAATGATAAACCACCATAATAACAAAATCTCATTTACTATATTCATTTCACTTATAAAAGTGGGAACGTTACACAATACACTTCAATATATGATTTTTAACTTAGAGCAAATGAACACATCATGTCACAAAATAAAATCTTACTATCAACTAAACACAATGATAAACCACCATAATAACAAAATCTCATTAAATATATTCATTTCACTTATAAAAGTGGGAACGTTACACAATACACTTCAATATATGATTGCTCATTATGTTCTCAGTTCTCCCAATGTGAAACCCACAAGTTACATCAATCGATTATAAAAAAAATTATTCCAAATCTAATAACTTTTCTAACTTATTACAAATATAATTTGAAAACATTTATTTTTCGCCACACCACCTATTTTTAAATCGCGAATATTGAATATTCGTACATTCAAAAATTTCTCCTGAATTTGATCAACACATAGGGAAATCCGACTTGGAGGAAGCATCGTATCATTTGGGCCCTTCCCATTTCTCGTAATAAACGTCATCTCCATTCCCATGTTATATGTCTCGAAATGGCAATGCATTAGCCAAACCCCTACAAAAGTGAAATTAAAACAATTTTTGATAACAAAAAGTATTTTATATAGCTATCTAGTTATTTGACGGTCAATGAAAACGACATAAAGCTACGTCATTTTTCATCGACCGTCCAAACTAATCGAGATTTTCTTATTATACCTGGATTATTGGCAACAAATCGATCGCGGTCCAGCCAGCTCGGGCACCGCGATGGTGTTCCGTAGCGGCGGGTCGATGAGATTGTAGTTTGGCTGGTCTCGGTGGAGTTGAAATTCCCATACCCCCACCCCACGACGTAGAAGCCGTGGCCGTGGAGATGCATGGGATGGTCGAGCGTGATGGGCCGTGCTAGTACCCGAAACACGAGCTCCACCGTCGCGTTGAAGTCCAACATTCTCACCCTCGTCCCGCTTTTGTGGCTCCCACGATCCTGGGGAACAGCGCGCCGTAGTTGAATGGAAACGGCGGATTGCTAGGAAAATTGGCCTCGTAGACGCCGCTCACACTTTCATAGTAAGCTTGAAGAATTGCAATCCCCGTGACGCCACGTGATGTTGTTCACACTCGCGAGTAGCCGTTCCCACCCGGCCGTCGCATCGGAATTAGGGCAGCGCGTGTTGATCGACAACGTGAAAAGGAGATTCGTTGTCACGTCCAAGGGCACGTTGATGGGGTGGTTTTTATAGGCGAGGCGCGTAATCGAGCGGTGAAGTTGACCGATGCCACGGTGTCGCTGAAGCCGGGAGGGCCGGGAGCTCCGGTGACGCCGGCGGGTGTAGTTTCCAGCGTACTCGACGCGGAGTGGTGGTGGTGTTGCTGAAATCTCCGCGACGTTGTAGCCTGGAGGCCATGTAGTAGTGGCTAGGGTTTTGGTCGGCGACGAACAAGAAGTCAATGGTTTGGCCGGGGGAGATGGCGATGTAGTTGGAGGTGAAGGGTTTGAGGTACGCGCCATCCGAGCCAACGATGGTGACGTTGTGGCCGGCGATTCGGAAGAACATAATGTTGTTCATCACAGCATTCACCATTCTAATTAGGTATCTTTTTCCGTGTTCGACTGTGAGCTTGAACGTATCTGAATGAATTCAGTAAATCGTGTTAGAGATTCATGGTGCATAGTAAATATTTGGATTCTAGACTGGATTTTTGCAAATTGGACCGAAAAACCCAAATTTTGAGAGAATACAAATCCAAACT